>NC_087220.1:41273359-41288359 GCF_015104395.2 Macrobrachium nipponense | reverse complement strand
TGTTGATGAAAAGGTTAATCTTTAATTCGCTTCTAGTGAACAATTGTTCAAGTTAATAATAAATGTCTTTGAAAACAGATAAACTGACCTGAGTGAGTACAAAAAATGCGCAGAGTACCTGATGTAAATGAACTGAACATGAAAACATTCAGTCAACTAAGATAATCTAAATAAAAAAACCATACGTTTGAGGAATGAAAAACCATGACCATCTCCTTCTCTATTGATAACGAAATAGACTTCATGTGACCTTGAAACAGAGGTCTGTTAACTAAAAGGATTACTCTGCCATTCTTAAACCAGAGCCTTACTGCTGGCCATGGCGCCCAAAGAACCACATAAACTAACAGGATTCCATTCCTCGTCTATTAGGAAAACACTCAATTTCTAGTCTATAGAAAGTAAAGCTTCTCTGTTTGCTGGAGGATGGGTTTATTTCTTTCTTAGTTTTGCAGGAGAAATAAAACTTGTTGCATTTTTCTCCGAGTTCTAATGCTGCTGATGCATATGTGGAAAACACACACACACATGTATAGTGTATATACATGCGTAAACGAGATTGATGATAAATACATAAAAAAGTTAAAAAACAGGTAAACATATCTATCTATCTATCTTTCTATCTATCTATCTATCTATCTAGTCTATCTATCTATCTATCTATCTATCTATCTATCTATCTATCTATCTATCTATCTATATATATATATATATATATATATATATATTATATATATATATATATGCATATGTGTGTGTAATGGAAACGTTAGTCCTCCCAATCATTTCAAATTTCAATTGGCTGACGCTATGACTTTCAATCATGCTCATAATAAGAGTTGAGAATTTGTATTCTGGTTGAACCAATCCAGTTACTGAGTTTCAAAACAACAACAACATTAATAATAATAATAATAATAATAATAATAATAATAATAATAATAATAATAATGAAAGAGGAGAAAGACATGATGAGTATATTATGTAGATATTACTGAAATTACTAAACACGAGCTACAATACTCTAACAATAAAGAAATGAACCTGAAGACAGCCATGTACTGAATACACACAGAATTCTCCTTACCTTTTATAAACAATATGGAGTTAATAAATCCCATATATACTGGAACAGCAGTTGCTCATCATTAAATGTGAATACTTTACAAACTTCACATAAGACCATTATCACATTATAACGCAAAGAATTCACTGAACTTAGGCAAAAAGCATTTTGTTTATATACCTACTAATGGAGGGGTAATCTTCCCGTTTTCAGTATTAAAAGGGCACCCGACACTCACAGCAAATCAATCGGTGGTGAGATTTCACTGAAAAATAATGATACAAAATTGTTTCTGAATGCTCCATAACTTTGTTTTCAACTTTCAACAACTTCTTCGCTCAGAAATATATTCTCTATCACCAATTTTCGTACAATCAAAGTTTACGAACGTTCAAAACCTGAACCACAAAAAACCGCATCCAATCAAATCAAATGTAGCATCGAATAAATGATACAAAATGGCAAATCATCCATTCATCAAAAACAGAAAACAGAACTATAAACACAGTTGGAAAACCGACGAATTCCTCCCAGCTACACGCAGCCAGGGGAAAGCGCGGGAAACAGGGAGGCCAAAAAGCGCGGGAAACGGCCGCGAAGGAAGTCAGAGACGGGGAACTGGCGGAACACGCTGCGACGGAGGTGCTGAACTCACACGCCACCGAGGGGGACTGACGGCTCGCGCCCAGTCGTCATCACTTTTGTCCGATGGACACGGCTTGAATGGCGGTCAACAATAGCGCGTTTGTTTGTGTGTATGTGTATGAGAGAGAGAGAAAGAGAGAGAGAGAGAGAGAGAGAGAGAGAGAGGAGAGAGAGAGTCTTTATTACTACAATAGACTGAGAGATCGATATCTATGATGCAATGGATTCCCTCCCACTCTTTCTCTCCTTTAAGTGGTTCTCGACTCGTCTCGGCCCATTTTTTTTTATCGCCGCTCTCCATCAGTTTTTTCAAAATTAAAATGAATAAACTCTCTCTCTCTCTCTCTCTCTCTCTCTCTCTCTCTCTCTCTCTCTCTCTCTCTCCGACCTTACGTAAACAAACTCTTATCAACGTAAGCCTACGGACTCCACACTTTTCAAGGACCAGGTAATAAAGAAACCGGGACAAAGACTTGAAAAGCTGTACAGCATTCTCGGGTAGTCTTTTGAGGGACTCGAAGAGTATTTACGAGGAAGGAGAAAGAGAGAGAGAGAGAAAAAAAATACTCAGATACCTCTCGACAAGGAGTACAAGGTCACACATATTCAAGCTCTCTCTCTCTCTCACCAAGAAGGCAGAAAGAGACCCTTCAAAAATAAAATTAACAGTGTAAATGACTCTACTTGCACGCTTGGCAGTAATTACTTTCAAGGTATACAACTCACACCAATAGATGGCGTAGTGAAGCAGAGTCAACCGCGGACTCTTCTGAACAAAAGAGACATCGAAGAATATCTTCCACGAGACAAGGTCAAGAGGATTGCTTATTTGGAATAAGAGCCATTCAAATGACGTAAAATAATCAATAAAGTCAATAGTTTAACGAAAAACGCAGAGAAGAAATGGGTAAACAGCAAGTGACATCATCTGGTTCCGTGTGCACTTCTTCCACTTCGATTAACCATAAAAATCTGCGGAGTTGTCATGTGGTTCATTTTTATCCCGGTAAAAAGACAACAGCTATTAATTAGTCTCTCATATATATATATATATATATATATATATATATATATATATATATATATATATATGTGTGTGTGTGTGTGTATGTGTGTGTGTGTAGTGGAATTCACGTTTGTTAAGATTCCAATAAGGTTAAGTAGTCTCATCTACTATGTAAATAAAGTTTTAGGCAAAGTCATCAATATGGAGGTTGCAATATATTTTTTTTATTTCCTCTAAATATTTTCCGGTATTCATTGATATGAGATATTTTCATCATCAGAATGATTATCTACTTTTATATTCCCAAAACTTACACGCGTGGAATCTATATGCAGTATAAGAAATATCAATATAAAAAACTAGAATGAGAAGAGAGAGAGAGAGAGAGCATCTAATCACATTTTCGTAGAAATTATGACGGATAAAAACGTTATGATTATACGAACAAGGTTACAGCCACGAAGTAAACATTGAAACGATGAGATGCTAAGTATGCATTCGTCTTATTACCACGACATGGTCACAGAAACTGTGATCAATGTCTTTGTAATAAGGCGACAGAGCTTAGCATCTCATAGATTCACTCTTCCGTGGCTGAAACTTTGTTTATATAATCCTAAGGTTTTACCTTTTCATGATTCAAATCAAGTATATATATATATATATATATATATATATATATATATATATATATATATATATATATATATATACATACACATAATATGTACAAACATACAATATACCTGGCATCACAAAGATCAACAAACAATTGTAACCGACAGATGACAAATATCACTTGGGCATTCCAGACAAATATCACTTGGGCATTCCATTCTAAGGGCAAAGGGAATTAAGAGCTTCATGTGTCCATGACCCAACAATAAGAAAGAGAGTGATCAGCTAATAATGTAACTCGATACAAAAAAAAAAGGCCACTCTTTCACCTTCGAGAGAGAGAGAAAAAAGTTTATCACAATAGGAAAAAAGTATTCTCAAAGAACACAAGATACGAAGACGCTCGGTGAACTGGTAAGGCCTCGATGTATCTGAAGAGGCATACCGGATGTCAAGGGTTAAAAAGAGGAGGAGGAGAATAAGGAGGAGGAGGAGGAGGAGGAGAAGCGGGGAGAAGGAGGCCATGGACGGGGGGTCAGAGAGAAGATGCAATTTGGCGCAGGTGTGAAAGAAGGCTAAACGAAGATCTGATTTTCTTGTTCTTCGAAGATACTGTGTCGATAACTGGAGAGATCGAAAGCAATACGGCTCTCCTGACCTCTTTTACGCAAAATGTCAATAGCGAGCGGTCTGAGCTCTCTCTCTCTCTCTCTCTCTCTCTCTCTCTCTCTCTCTCTCTCTACTTAAAAACGAGCGAGCACAATGCCGAATAATGCGGTCTTTGTGAAAACGGTTCACGTTGGGTATTTCAAGATTAGGTAACTGGACGCATGGGAGTCCTTTCGTCAGATTCTCTGCCTGCGTTTTGCATGGAGAAGAGGCTAGAATGTATTATATATATATATATATATATATATATATATATATAATATATATATATATATATATATATATATATATATATATATATATATAATAAGGACTAGGTGTATCACTGAACTTGATTGAGAGAGAGAGAGAGAGAGGGAGAGAGAGAGAGAGGAGAGAGAGAGGCACAGCTTTATACCCAAGAGAATAAATAAATTTGTTTCATGAATCTTATATAGAAATCGAGCTTACCTCGTGTAATGGTGCCTGTACAACTCATAAACCTCTCAGACGTTTTCACTATTGCATTTACCTGAAAATGGAAGAAAGTATCCGATTTATTAATCTAGCACAGAAATTCCTAGAGCACAAACACAACTCAACTGTTTCATAAAAAAATGCATTCCTTGAAAGAAACATAATTTCAGGACTTGATAATCCGGAAAACTGCTTAGATATAGATTTTAGTCTGATAAATTCATATAAGTGCATTCCCATTAAAAATACCCATACCAAAATATGTTGATTATATCTGAATACAAGCATATTTAGAGAAAGAGATGTGATAAGTTTGAATCAAATTAATTATTCTACGGCAAAGAAACTTTCAAAAGTAGATTAATACAGATGCTAAAACGCTTCTCAACAGTGGCTATTAAGAATACATATTCATACGTGGTAATAGTAACAACTGAATATACATAAATACATACATATATTTATAAATAAGTATAAACAAATATATGTATATATATATATATATTATATATATATACATACCTATATACATACACTAACATACATACATACATATATATATATATATATATATATATATATTATATATATATATATATATATATATATATATATATATATTAGGGCTTGTGCCTTGTATGATAAGGCGCCCTATGAGGTAATGTTGTTAGACTAGCGATAATCTATTACGCTAAGTCGGTTGGTATTGCACTTCCATCTTCAATGGAGTGTCTGGGGTTTTGTAGATCACTTACGAAAGTCGGTATTATCTTTACGACGATGTGTTAAACTCATGGTTCGGTGAGGTTCTTGTAGAAAACACTAAGTATAAAAAATTATATATTCTTCTGAAGTTTTACATGGTGAAGATCAGATATGATTGTACAAGTCTTCTAATAACGATAGCTTGATCGCTTCTGCCAATGATGATGGCTAATCCTATTCCTCTACATGATAAAGGCTTCGGTAAAGAGGTACAGGTCTTCTAATGTCGATAGCTAACTCGTTCTGCCTTGTCTACCATCTCTGTTACAAGTTATGAAGGAACAGACAGTAGTTCGAACATATGAACATACATACAAATGACATAGTTTCATACGAACACACAATCAAAATGAGACACGCTACAGATCACGTAGGCGGTAGTTGTCTCAAGCAGGGGGCTTGGACTGTTTCAAAACAAATGAATGACCACAGATGACGGCATGTCAACTTAGCTACATACTTATTGTATACGTCATCTTTAGCGTCTCTAGTCTGATCACATTCCTGCAAGCAATCTGGTTGACCTCTTTAGTTTTAGACTTTTATATATATGGACTAACATTCCATATTTTTATTATGTAAACACTTACATTAGCTCGGTCAGGCTACCAAAACCAACTACTGAATATTACTCAAACTTGACTTGCATTTGACTTATAGGAGTGATATCAGACACTATGTGAATATATATATATAAGTAAATAAAAAATTCATGGTGTACATGAATTGATTCAAGTAATAAAAATATAAAACAATGATATTGGTAAATAATAGTGATCACGTGATATATAAGATACAGTTTTTCACTTCATCTTTAACGATAAGTACTTAGCTACAGAAAATACTAATTGTACTCTGATAATTGCATAGAATGAAGGTTAACATGATAAAAATCATATTTTAACTGATAAAAATTTCATATATGAATTGATAAAATATAATGTTTATGCTGATTGATTCGTTGCTTTGTATGCTAACTGTTATATATCTGCGGATATTGTTAAGGTAAAAGGTAAACTGATTGATTATAGGCTACCTGATTTGTTTATAAATAGTTAATTGGATTCATATAATTTATGTTTATTATTGGTTCACCTTAAATAGATTTCCTATGCGTACACGCAAAGATATATTTTTCGACTCTGTTATATGGATTCATATAATATGATTAATATATGTGCACCTTAAATAGATTCCTATTGCGTACACGCAAGATATTTCGACTCTGTTATTTTATGATCAATATATATAGGATACTGATACTTTATATATATAGGATACATGACGAGGTTATACTACTTCACTTTTAACTAGCTTTCGAACAACTTTTCGTCCATTACACAGTCCAGACAACCACCTTTAGCCAAATGAAACGGCCTTTTTCAATGGTAAAACAAGGGGAAAAATTTGCCTGGGCGGGTCCAACGTTCTATTTTGCGCTCATACTTATTCTCTGCATCCTAAGCTACACGATTCCGTTCGCGATGAAAAAAAAATCATCCCAGCACGAGTCCTTCGCCAGCAAAGTAGAGTTGAATATCCTTCGGTCGTAATTGTCGGAATATGTCCCTTTTTGTAGTCGATTCCGACAGCCGCCGGAGCATTCCGCATTAAAACGAGATTAACGACGAGATACGGTGTCGGTCGAAGAAGTCCATGAAATTCCTTTCACATTGTAGGCGGTTGTTACTTGACTGTAGTCATCCGCAGCGACGAACGATTTTTGAAGTTGCTATGTGAAACTCTCGTACTGCAGGATACTGTAACCGTTCCATTAATCAGCCTGCAAGTGAAATTATACTTGTCACAAGGGCAAAGTAAATTCAGACGACATCCAAATACAGGGGAGGGAAGAGCCATTCAGACCAGACTTAACCCACATGAATTCGCTGATATTTTGGAATTCAAAAGAGTCCGCTGTACAAACTTTTTTATTCATGGCATTAACAATGAGTGAACCTATCCAGGTCTATGATGACTGTAAAAATATCCATAATAATAACAAAATAAATAGATATCATTACGAATCTCAAAGAAAATTCGATATTACTGGTAGTAAGTTACTAGACAAAGAAGTGTGAAACGGAGCTATTTGTAAGATTGCCAGGCAACATAAGATTGTCAAAGAGAAGATTAATCATGATTCTGTATTTCTCTATGCTAACTGAAATTAAGTTGTGATAAAATCTGATCCTATGTGCCCTAACAACAGTTTCATATTCAATTTTCTCGCGCACATCCTCTGAGGTTAACTTTTAAAACATTATTAATAGGTAGGAGATGCAACGAAAAAACCCACTAGTATGTAATAATTTCTAAATAAAACTTTGGGTTTTTCAAGAAATGTGACATTTTCCCATGCAATGTGATTTACCTGGATTGTAATAAGCTAATGTTGCAAGTAAATAATCCATATCCATATCGTGATACTTCTAAATGTCTATGAGGTTCAGAAAAAATTAATTCATTTTGATGTTATAGAAATTCTATTACCTTATTTTGTTTATTAATTTTAAAATGATTGCAAGTCCTTAACTAATTGCATTACACACACGGATAGAATAATATGTTATGTCCTGTCATGTGACCTGTGAACCACATGTGAAGTTCATGAACTAAGCATTCCTTTCTCCAGTCAATCTGCTTTGCAAGCGCAAGATGAAGCCTGTGCAAGCAGATATTTGAGGTTAAAGGAATCACTGCTGATACGGCAAACGCGACAGACCTTCTAGAACTGATGACGTCGTCACTAGCTTAAGAGTTACGTTACTTGCTGTAAGAGATACGACTTTAGGATAAATTTATTATCTTTTAATACTCGACCCACACGAAAAGAATGTCTGAAAAAAAACAGTACCAAAATTGAACAATATATTAGTTTCATGTTGGAAAACTGCATAATTGTAATTATGTTAAATTAAATATTCCTTATTCAAACTATATGAAAAAGGTTTCCATACAAATTCTATATATATTATTAGCCCTGTATAAGATTCATATAGATTATTTCATAGATAACATTTTTCACTTCTAGACTTCCTGACTTTAAAATCTCTCTTTTATTTTATTTATTTTATTTATTATTATTTTATTTATTTATTTATTTATTTAATTTCATTGACTACGATATAATCACCGGGACAGACAATATGTCAGTAGATTTTGGATATGTGTTTGAACTTTTAGCTTATTTGTCATTACTAAAGCGTTAAGTTAGAGTTCAAATCTTTACGCATATATATTTGGATATTTAATGGTTACGTTTGCTTATTGATAATATCGTGATTCCTTTTTTATTATAATTTTGTAACCCTTCCGACTTCTTACGGAGTGTATTTATATTGACTCCACTTGTATCCATATTTATTTTATTTTTTTATATTTATTTATTTATATATTTTTTTTATATATATATTTGATAAATTAATGGTTGGCTTGAATATGTGGAAAAGTGTTCTAGCGGCGTACCGTATAAGGCTACTTGCGGCATCAATTCTATAGATACAAGATATAAATGATAAAGGTATTTAAAACCGCGAGAACCGCTATAATCCAGTTCGGATCCAATATCACGAGTTGTAACTCGTAAGACATTGACACTTCCTATTTAATTATCCGTTATTCTACCAAACCGCTTGACTCTGGGTGATCAAATATATTATTGGTTTTCTTAATGGAAAGGAATTCACACTACGTGTTATGGAGATTATTATTGATTTACACCACCCGAGTCAGATTATCATGTGTTGAATTCCATGTTTACTGATTTAGCACTCATAAATATTCCTAACGCACTCAATTGCGGTGTTGTTTGGATGCTATTAATTCTATATAACGTGTCAAGGAACTATTAAACACTAAGAAGTGTTTATTCCCTCTGTCAGACTCGTAACTCTGTTAATAATTCTAAGTATATTCTTTCAAGGATTGATTTGGCACAGGATAGGCCCTTAACTGACAGGTGTCTTAGTGTGTCCCTTGTTTTCATGACACGTGTTACAATCAGTTATGTGCTTTTTATATCTGTAAACATTGTAGGCCAGTAAAACATGGATTTGGCTTTCTGTGACATAGTAGGGAACCCTGGATGACGGAATGCAACCAGTTTATGACGATTGGTATGAAAGAGATTATACTACCACCTGGTCGTTAGTCATCTGCTGTGTTCTTCGGGTTTTCCTCGTCACGGACCTACATATAATATTACATTTGATTACATTATTCTGATACCCATACTTTAAATATACTTTTGCTTTAGGGTTTCTGCTCGAAGTGTTTATTGTTTTTGCCTAGCCACTGACCCTGTTTCCGTTTCGAAGTGTTTATTGTTTGGTGTTTATTGCTGCTGACTCTGTTTCCGTTCGAAGTGTTTATTGTTTGGGTTATGTCTGTTGACGCTTGCTTTGTTCAGTTTGTAACAGTTCTGCGCTCCGACCCAGATATTCAATGCTCGCGATCTCTTGGGTTAAGGAATTTTCTGGTTTAGATACGGTTTTAACAATAGGCACGGATGTTTCTATATCTTTTAGTCTAATTAATGGTTCTTTGCAGTATGGTGCGGGATTGCGGGATAATGCGTCAGCTATGATATTTGCTTTCCCAGGTAGATATCTTATCTTGGCTCCAAAGACCTGAATGATCATTTGTCACCGAGTTCCCTTTGGACTGTGATTAAAGCCTTTGAAAAACTCGGTAAAGGACTCATGTTCAGTAAGGACTTTATCAGGATAGCCATAGATTATGAACTTAAAATGTACTAGTGAGTTAAAGATACCTAGCCCTTCCTTGCCTATTACTGCATATTTACTTTCAGAGGGCTTTAGTTTACGTGAATAAAAGCTATAGGGAAGAACTGTTTATCATATTACTGAAGTAGTATCCCTCTTACCCTTGGTCTGAGGCGTCTGTTGCAATAAAAAAAATTCCTTATTTAAATCAGGGATTTTTTAAGTTAGGTAAGCTGCATTTTCCGCTTTTAAGATATCGAACGCCTGTTGATGCTTTTCAGACCATAATAAATCTACGCTCTTCTTCGTAAGATCTGTTAAAGGAGCTGTCATGATTGAAGAGTTACTATTTACATACGATTGTAATACCCACTACAGCGCAAAAGTGCTGTATCCCCCTTTTATTTTACGTTAATAAGTACCGGAAGTTATGAATAGCCGACACCTTACCATGGACTACTTTTAAGACCTTGACCAGACACATAAAACCTAGATAAACATGTTTCGGTTTTTTAAAAAAACTCACATTTAGATATTTTACTCTGAGATTATTTGTCTTTGTCTCTGTAGCACTAGCTCTACTTTATGTGAATGTACTTCTAAGGTATTAGAAAAGATTACAAGATCATCCATATAGGCATGTAGGTTATCCCCTAAAAGTCTCCAAACACTATATGTAATTGGGGCGCAACGTAAGCCGGAGGCATACGTAAAAAATTGATAATGTCCCTGAGTGTGCTGAAAACGGAGTATGAGGTACAATCACCTAGGTAATGGTATCAGGTAAAAGCCTTTAAGTAAGTCCAAGTTGGTGAAAAATTTATTCTAACCTAACAGAGATAAGATGTCGTCGGTACATGGTACTGGAAACTATCGGAAGTCGTTTCCTTGTTTAAGCGACCGTAATCTGCGCAGATACGCCAAGTCCGATCTTTTATGGCATGACGTTTGAGGGAAAAATTATATGGGCTATTTGATTTCCTAATGACTCCTATTACTAACATTTTTCAACTTCGTCATTTATCTCTATTTTGAAATTTCATTGAGAATCTATACGAAGGTACGTAAATAGCTTTATGTTTTGTCCTTAGACCGTGTTTTGTGTTAAATTACATCCGTTTTTTTCCAGAGATCACTCGCCAGTGGAGAAACTTCCTGGTATTCAGGTAAAAGATAAAAAAAATTTCTGCTGAATCACCTCTGCTTGAATGACTTTACGGATATTACTTTAGATAGATTATCAGAGAGATTCATCTACGACTGGTTGGGCGGGATTAAAAATTAGCAACAATAAAAAAAAAATGCGATCTTTATAACTTCCGTATCCACGATATGTACACTTTTAGGGCTTTGTTCGCGGAAATCGTTTATATTTCAGAGTGTCGGGAAGGATTAAAATTTCAATTTCCCAGCAAAGAAGTCTTTTTACACGCACTAAGACATTTGAGGTGTCATGCTTCTCGAGATTTTGCGTGCAAATTGCGACTGCGGTTGTGGGAGAATTCTGTTGGGTCATTTGAACAATGTTACGATTTATGAGACAAATGATTTGTTCTTTTATATAAGTTATTATTTGATTAACTGTCTCATTTTTGTTCAAACGGATTTTAATATGTTTGAAGGTTTATAGGATTTTCCTTTGATAAACTACGCCTTATTTTGCAGGATGTAAGATAATATTTTTGTATACCCCTAGATGGATCTTACAATTACACTACATACAGATCAACGTTTTTTATCTCTATAGAGGTATCTGTAAGCGCTCGCTTATCCGGACTTCTCATTAGGGAAGTTCGAACAACAGACGGTGAGTCCGTAAATACAGGATAATACGTGTACTAATGAAATAAATCAAGATATTCTAATTTTTACGGCGCGTACAGTCGGGCTTAATCCACCACTAATTAATAATAACTTATGTATTAAAAAAAAAAACGAAAACCTGCTCTGATTACTTTTATACGGTCGTGTGATGCATAGGGAAATTCCTTTTTAATTTTTAAAAAGGTATTTGGATGTATGATCCAACATCGCTTTTTGTCCCAACTCTGCTAGAGTCGCTTATTGTGGTGGAATTTGCTTTGCTTTGAACACTTCGGCAGTTTTTGACTGACCTTAAGGACCGCTTGACTACGGTGACACAGTCACCGAGTTTGCTTGTTTGATTCTGAACGGGCTACTGTTTCTATTTCTTTTTTGTAAATAATTAGGATCCTTCTCTTTTTAATTACCATCGACAACGTATTATGTTTGCTGGTTACGTATAAAGCAATGAATGTGGACGAACTATTAGGAACTGAGATCGATTACTAATAAGACAAGTTATCACTACTGCATACAATATTACTGTTTGTACTTCATTCTTTGCTAAAATTTGAAAATAGTGAGGGATCCTGGTCAGCGCATTTAGCCCTGATGAAAGTTTTTACAGACATGTTATTCCTTGCATCCAGCCATATTTTAAAGTTGAGTTGAGTCATTGAGGTTCGCATATTTTATTATAACTCAAAAAAACTCAAGCTACTAAAACTGCGATCGGGACTTTGCAAAGGAGCATTTATTGTATGACCCGAAATAGTGTTACCTCTAAGTTTATATAGATTTGTTACGTGTTCCACTTGTTTTTTGTGTGTTTTCTAATCACTACGGTGCTTAACGACCCTATCCATGCATCTGTATAAATACAGACGTCCACTGCGTAAACGCATATTCACTGTTTAATATTGAATTTTGTTACGTAAGGGATTAATAATCACCCAAAATGATAACAAATTAACATAGTATATGATTATGATATTTCAGTAGAACTTCTGGAAACAGACACTCAAAGATAAAAAACTCGCAGTAGCGAAATCTCAATGATGTAGATATTTCTGTAAAAAGTAAGTTATTAAGAATGTCTCGTAACTTCAGCCGACAGGAATAACGAAATTCGACCTGCAAAGGAAACACTCAAAGTTACTCCAAATGAATAAAAAATTGTACTTAGCTTGCTTTTGTGGGAAGTCACGGTGTTCCTATAACGACACACGGCCTTGGTCCTCCTTCTCTTATTTAGCGGATGACCTCGTTGTTGTTTTTTCTTCAGTTTTCTCCCGTGCGCGTTGTTTCGATGATTCGAGCCCTTGAAAGATCCGATGCTGCAGACGCGTTCGGTTTTGTTTCTTGTTTGCCAGTGCCGGAAACGCTCACTAACGATGTTTTCTTGAATGATTCTAATTGAGAGACGAAGCTTGCGTTGTCGTAGAAAAAGACACGTCGGTTTTGTTTCTTGAAGTTATTCACTAAACAATGATACTAAGTTGCTTGAAGAATCTGTTGCTTTCGTCGTCGTTGAAGAGTTCTTATTGTTTTCTGAAGTCGCTCACTAACGATTGATACTATGTTGCTTGAAGAATCTGCTGCTTCCGTCGTCGTTGTACTCTTATGATACATGATTTTATTATTCTGGTTTTTCTTCGTAGGACGTTGTAGAGTTCTTCTGGTACGCTGGCCAACCAATATTAGGGCTAGTGCCTTGTATGATAAGGCGCCCTATGAGGTAATGTTAGACTAGCGATAATCTATACGCTAAGCTCGGTTGGTATTGCACTTCCATCTTCAATGGAGTGTCTGGGGCTTTTGGGGTTTTTGTAGAATCACTTACGAAGTCGGTATTATCTTTACGACGATGTGTTTTAAACTCATGGTTCGGTGAGGTTCTTGTAGAAAACACAACTAAGTATATAAAAAATTATATATTCTTCTGAAGTTTTTTACATGGTGAAGATCAGATATGATTGTACAAGTCTTCTAATAACGATAGCTTGATCGCTTCTGCCAATGATGATGGCTAATCCTATTCCTCTACATGATAAAGCTTAGGTAAGAGGTTACAAGGTCTTCTAATGTCGATCAGCTAACTCTGTTCTGCCTGTCTACCATCTCTGTTTACAAGTTATGAAGGAACAGACAGTAGTTCGAACATATGAAGCATACATACAAATGATAGTTTTCATAACGAACACACAATCAAAATGAGACACGCTACAGATCACGTAGGCGGTAGTTTTGGTCTCAAGCAGGGGCTTGGACTGTTTCAAAACAATGAATGAACACAGATGACGGCATGTCAACTTAGCCTACATACTTATTGTATACGTCATCTTTAGCGTCTCTAGTCTGATCACATTCCTGCAAGCAATCTGGTTGACCTCTTTAGTTTTAGACTTTTATATGTATGGACTAACATTTCCATATTTTTTATTATGTAAACACTTACATATATATATCATATATATATATATATATATAGATATATATATATATATATATATTATATATATATATATATAATATATATATATATAATATTTATCACATCACCCTGATTCATATAAATCATTCGAGCTACAAATGTCCTTTAATATATAATAATTCTCTCTACCTCGGAATTGATATATTTTCATATATGTACCGAGGGGGGAATTTTTAGTTGATAATAATTTTCGTACCCCCATGATCGAACCACCGTCCAGTTGGACGGGAACGAAATCAGGATCGGACAGTGACGCTACCGAAACGGCTATCAAGAGAGGCTAAAGGTTTACATCGAGTTCTGACCATTTCAAATCACGCCGATCTCGTTGTATTGTAATTAGAATCGATATGAAAACCCTCCCCGCCAACAACTGCTAGCCAATGCGAGCGTTTGACCCACGCCGTTTCGGTAGCGTCACTGTCCGATCCTGATTTCGTTCCCCGTCCAACTGCTGGGCGTGGTTCGATCCCATGGGGGTACGAAATTATTATCAACTAAAAATTCCCCCTCGGTATATATATGAAAAATATATCAATTCCGAGGTAGAGCGAATTAGATATTAAAGGACATTTGTAGCTCGAATGTATAATTATATATAATATTATATATATATATATATATATAGTATATATATATATATATATATATATATGTATATATATAGTATATATATATATATATCGAGAGAGAGAGAGAGAGAGAGAGAGAGAGAGTCCGGCACTTCCCAAAGCAAGAAATAAAAAATTAG
>NC_087220.1:41250859-41270859 GCF_015104395.2 Macrobrachium nipponense | reverse complement strand
ACATGTATAAATGAATCTTGAAGATATGGAACGTGATGAATGTATAAATAGAGACCATAACCACGAAGGGAGAGGTGAAACACGGGGTGGTTTGGTTGCTAGGCCTTTCGACTCTTTGTCCTTTACTTAAATCGAAAAGCCTAGCAACCGCTCCGTGTTTCACATTTCCCTTCGTGGCTTTTGCCTATATATATATATATATATATATATATATATATATATATATAATATATATATATGTGTGTGTGTGTGTGTGTGTGTGTGTGTGTGTGTGTGTGTGTGTGTGTGTGTGTGTGATATGTATAATCTATACATCTATATATATAAATATATATATATATATATATATATATATATATATATATATATATATATATATATATATATATATATTCCTGTGTGTGTGTGTGTGTAATAGATATTCAAAAAGAGTCCGCATGGTGAAATAACACAGTGAATTGAGTCCATGCTTTCCAAATGAAATTTCTCCTGCCTTGTGCCGTCGACACGAATGACTTGAAATATTCGCCTCCTGTCACAATCCAATATTAAATATCTGATCCTTTCCATATTTCGAAGTCATGTTGAAATTGCAAAGGGGATATTTCCCGTTAACTTCTTGCTCACTTTATAAGGTTTTGCCAAGAAAGTGAGTCACTTTACTTGCCAAGTATATGATTTGTAAGAGTAAATGCTGTTTATATTGTATAGTAAATGAGGAAAGGTTCCTTCATAAGACTAAAATACTCGCAATGTTGCAATGTTGACTTGTGGCGAAGACGTGAATTGAGTTTATTACGGTCGTTGTATCAAGCGTACTACGACATACATCCTCTGTGCAATCCTCTTGACCTGACCTAAGTGCTTTTACTAGCAACACTATACTCGTTTTTTTTCCATCTGTCAAGCCGCCTGTGGTGTTTTTGTATGGTAACACTGCGTCCCGGGCTTTAGATAGTTACATTCAGCTTACATTCAACAATAATAACAATATCCTATTTCGAATACTAACGGTGTAATTCGCATACAGTAAATTATTAAATCACTTTTCAGTTGTAAATGTACGCCCAGATATCCTTTTATTTACCTAAAACTTACACATAGCGTAACTATCTAAAGCCCGGGACGCAGTGTTACCATACGCAAACACCACAGGCGGATGGACAGATGGAAAAAAACAGAGTATAGGCAGGTTGCTTTTGCAAACAGTGTCGGTTTCTAGAATCGGGTTTACTGGGAGTTTTCTCTTGGCTACAACTAAAATATGGAATAGTTTGACTAGGGAAGCTGTTGAATCTTCAGATCTCCAACGTTTTAAACGGGAAGGACATTCATTCCTGATCTCTGCTGACGTCTCCTGAAGGTCGGGTGTACTGAGAACGTTTTTTTTATTTTCTATTCCATGAAATTTATTCATTGATTACTTCTTTCAGTAACTTATCTCTCTCTGTAGGCTGATTTCCCTTTGGAGCCCCCTTGGGTTTTAAGTTGTTGACTCTTTTCATAAAGGTTTTCAGCTGTAGATTTCAGGAAAGAAAAGAAATTGAATCTGCAGTATACCGATCATTTTTCCTTCAGTTTTGCGTCTTTTTTCAGGTGCCGGCTAGAATGGTACATTAAATTATTATTCTTCCTACTGGCACCGGCCTTACCTTCTAAATAAAGTTATACTCTTAATCGAAAGCTAAGAAACAAGACAGGCTCACTGGAGTGGATATCAGTTGCTCAATACCTGCAGGGAAGGTTTATGGATCGGAAAATGTGGTTCATTTGTAACTGGAAGTCTATGGGAACTATTCCATCTTGGGCAGTACACTTTACACTGAGTGGTAAGGGAAAATTACAGTCACTACATTCTATATGTTTTGGGCATTTGCTCCAGGTAGACCTCTTCTGTAACTTGATTTTATTCTGAACGGACAACATTATGATATATTATGTGCACGTTATCTTTAAAATAAGCGTTATGGTAGCGGTAATAATAATCGTAGACAATAATTGTTTAATACATTAGAGACGTGCTAAATATGAATATTTTCACAATACTCTCAGCCTAAGGAACAGATTGTAATAAAACACATAAGATAGTTAGACCCCATAAAAGGAAAACGTTAGAAAAATGCTAAACCAAAAAACATATTTACGTACAAAAAACAGGCAATGATAGAATACCATCATACGTTCAATATAAAAAAACTTAAAAAAAGAAAATACATATATATCCTCAAAAATACAATTTGCTACAAACCACTGAAAACAAAAATGCTTTACAATACACATTTTTCCATTTTATGGCCTATCAACTGGAAGCATATAAAAACTCCATGACCTGAAAACAACCCCATTCACTACACGGTCCAGAGAAGGGGGAGAGAGAGAGAGAGAGAGAGAGAGAGATAAAAAAGACCAACAGGTGAAAACAAGGACCATTCTTTGTTCGGACAAATGGTGAAATTTTCATGTGTAGGCCGTCCAACTACTGTGCTAAAGGGGTACTGGAAGCCTGCCTTTCTCTCGTATGTATGTATGTATATGTGTGTATATATATAATATATAGATATATATATATATATATATATATATATATATATATATATATATATATAATATATATATATAGATATAACACAATACTCTGTGGCTATTACAGATAGAATTAAGTCTGGTAGTAAGACAAGTAGGTTTCATAAAAAAAACGAATATATTTATAGGAAGATAAGCAAACCAAATCGCAAGGACAATTACTATATATATAAGATAAATAAAATACATAATTTATATATATACATAAAGATGTAAATACATAAAGTATGTATACATGTACATATAACATCGATATTACACATTGTCACAAAAGGAATTTATGTATAAAAACCATGAAAAATAATAAATCGTTCACTTTTATCCCATATCACTCTTTCCCCTGAGATATCTCCATATCCCTGACGTTCGCAAATAAATTCAAGCCTAACTCCTTTTTCTGAAAGGGGGTTCCTGCAATACCAGTGCAAAGGAGTAGTCTCTCTCTCTCTCTCTCTCTCTCTCTCTCTCTCTCTCTCTCTCTCTCTCTCTGAGGTAAAGAATTTGTATGAAATGCGCTTCATAGTAAGATAACGTAACTGACTTATTACAAAATTAGTTGCAAAGTTTTGGAACTTTCTTAGGATTGTCAAAGGAATCTCTCTCTCTCTCTCTCTCTCTCTCTCTCTCTCAATACGTGATGGATGAGGAATGATATACATGACTTGAAAGACATCGAGTCTAGTTCAGTAAATGAAAAAGGAGAAATACTAAGAACAGTAATAAATAAAAAGCTATTCTACTTAGAAAATCTTATTAAGTCAACAGGGATTGATATGTCCCTTGGTCATAAGGATCATTATTGCCGAACAAGACGAACGACCGTTTATCTCCGTTTATGGGCCTGGTACTACTAAATGGGAAGAGAGAGAGAGAGAGGAGAGAGAGAGAGAGAGAGAGAGAGAGAGAGAGAGTGTGTGTGTGTGTGTGTGGAAAAAATAATTTGGTTTTAATGCCACTGATGTCTGTAACCTGTATTCAGGGAATTTCGAAATCTCTCTCTCCCTCTCTCTTTTGTTTTAGTATTGAGACTTTTTAATCTGACTTCGAGATGGTTTCGTATGAATATTTTCGAGGTTCAAAACTCAATTCATGAGGTCCCAAAAGTGGGATAACTCTGAATAACAACTGATAAACTTGCTCTCTCTCTCTCTCTCTCTCTCTCACTTTTCCATATCTCCCCAACCTAACACCCCCTCTACTCTCTCTCTTCCTCTCCCTCTCGCTCCTTTCTCTAACTCTCTCTTTCTTTCTCCAACCATCACTTTCTCTTTCCCCTCTTTCTTCTCACTAATACCAACTCACTCTCTCTCTCTCTCTCTCTCTCTCCTTCTCTCTCTAACATCCTGTCTACTCTCTCTCACTTCCTCCCCCTCTCATTCTCTCTCTGTCAACCCCTTTCTCAAACTTCGCCTTCTTTGATGTCATTGATGTTTACCCTACAGTATTCTTTTCCAAATGATAATTCATATGTATACAGAAATTATGTATGATACATTCGTAAAGTAACTAAGTCTACGTGTATAACCAGCCCTGTTTCACGGGCAGAAGCAAATTCGTTTCTGGGAATCCCTTCTCACCCCCACCCCCATTGGAGGGGCGGAGGTAGGATGAAACCCCATTAAAAGCCATCTTAGGGGTTCCCACTATAACCCTGCCAAGTTTCATGCCTTCGGACCAGCCGTTTGGCCGTGACTGAATGACAGACTGACGGACGGACAGACCTAATGCCCATCATAGTAAGATATATATATATATATATATATATATATATATATATATATATATATATATATATATATATATATGTGTGTGTGTGTGTGTGTGTGTGTGTGTGTGTGTGTGTGTGTGTATACCCACGAGAGAGAGAGAGAGAGAGAGAGAGAGAGAGAGAGCTTCAAAACCGAATCTATGAAAAGGTAACAAGTCATTGCTAATAATGAACAATTTTGATAAAAAACTTTGCAAACTGCAAACAACTGACTTCATATATGCGCTTCCGCTTGCTTGTGTTGGAATGTTTAGAGCAAAGAATAAGTTTTGTTTGGGACTTTCGTCACAAATAGGAAACGTGTCTTACATTCTTGATGACTAATGTTGACTTCTCTGTGAGTATTATGTATTTTTGTATGATGTTTTCAATACGGGAACGTATACATACATACTATCTATCTATCTATACATATATGCATAAATATATATGCATATATTTACATATTTGTATATATGTATATATTACACAAATACAATAAAAGCATGGTGCTATATATAAAAAGAACCTCGTGTGATGTAGTATATGTATTAGTTTTTGTGCACAACCTTTTAATTTTTTATGCATACTTTTTTTCATAAGGACTTCATCTATGCAAACATATATTCAACAAGGAATGTGTAAGTCTATTTACGCAATTTTCAAATCACTGACAGAAATTCTTTAGTAACATCAACTAAAGAGGTTGCAATAACACGACTTATTTTTTTTTTTTTATATCTCCATCGCTTTTAGACGCCACCGAGATCCACTGTTGTTCCCTCCAGTCTCCTAGGGGCCGTTGCCAAGTTGGAATGATGGTCAAGGCTTTCTCCACTCAAATGGCGGTCACCCATCCAAGGTCTGACCTTATCTCTTCGAGGTATCTTAGATTTCTTATCCAACCCATTTTCTTTAATTTATTAAATATCAAGAAAACAGCTCATTCACTCCTTAACCATGACATAACAGTATAATTCCTTCAAGCTACTGTATTAACCTGAGCTTCAAAAAACAGTCGTAATATAAAAATACACGCACAAGACAATATACTAAGTAAAGCTTCTCTCTCTTCCCCCCTCGCATTTGGGTGAAGTGTAAGCTAATAGGGGAGCGGTGGTTCAACTTAGATTTTGCCTTGAACATAAAGTTAAGAGGATTCCGCTGGTCTCCACTGACCGAAGTTCTCTCTTGCCCCTTACAAGTGTTTCCACGTGTACTTTTATATGATGTCTAAGACAACATCTGCATGGACTTCAATATACACAGACAGCAGGAATGCACGCAGACACGCATACATTTATTTATACACATACACATATAGGTATATACACACACATATATATACATACATAAACACACACACACACACACACACACACACACTATATATATATATATATATATATATATATATATATATATATATATATATCTATATCTGTGTGTGTGTGTGTGTGTGTGTGTGTGTGTATAGCAATATGCATGTATTATATATAATATATGTGGCGTTTGGTTAACTAGGTTAAATAAAAGAATACTTATGGTGCAAACGTTATTATAACAATCAAGGACAGTTATAATAACTATAATACTCATGACTTCATCCCATAACCACCCAAAAATTATACCACTAAAATATTTGACTGAAGCTTAAACATACTCTTTGTGAAAGTCCACGGTCCATGTTTATTTTCCTAATAAACATCCGATACGCAAATTGGTCTTAAACACAGGGCTCCGGAACAGCAAGATTAAAAAACATTGCGTACAAAGCTTTTGTTAAATTTTAATGCCCTTTTGACATTACACTGGGGATACAGTTCCAAAACACAAAGCATTTCCTGTAGAGCTTTAGGTTAATTTTTTAATGCCTTTTTTAACAGGTTGGATTCCAGTTTTGGAATATGCAATCCCGCTAAACAATGAGTTCTAACGGCCGCTATGGTTTTGTACGTATTTGTTGTTTGTTTGACGTTTTTCGAAGTCCCAATCTCATGAGTTTTGAAGTTCATGAACCCCGTTTGACCAGGGTAGCAATTCAGTACTGTAGGATTTCACCATAACAACCACCTGGATTGAAAACAAATATTTGTATTGAGAGAGAGAGAGAGAGAGAGAGAGAGAGAGAGAGGAGAGAGAGAGAGAGAGAGGAGAGAGAAAGAGAGAGTTCTTTACCTATCGCTTGAGAAATTGCACTCTAATCTTCTTATTTGACAACAATTCTCTGCCTGCATTCTGGGTTAAAACTAATTCTATAATATTTACTCCCGTTTTCTTTCTTTCCATCAACCCTAGACAAAATAAGGATATCGTGCTATCTCAATAATAATAATAATAATAATAATAATAATAATATAATAATAATAATAATAATAATAATAATAAAACGATCAGGCAAAGATCCTCTGGGACTTTGATATCAGAACAGATAGGTGATACGTGCAAACAGACCAGACGTGACGTTGATTGACAAAGTCAAGAGAAAGTATCACTCATTGATGTCGCAATACCATGGGAACACCAGAGTTTGAAGAGAAAGAGAGGGAAAAAATGGATAAGATATCAAGATCTGAAAATAGAAATAAGAAGGATATGGGATATGCCAGTGGAAATTGTACCCCATAATCCATAGGAGAACTAGGCCCCACCGATCCCAAGATCCCTGAAAAGAGGTATCTAGAAAAACTAGAGGCTGAAGTAGCTCCAGGACTCATGCAGAAGAGTGATCCTAGAAACGGCGTACGTAGTAAACGGCGTACGTATAAGAAAAGTGATGGCCTCTAAGGAGGCAGGATACAACCCAGAACCCCACACTATAAATACACCCGTCGAATTGTAGACTGTGATAGAGCAAAAAAGTAGTAGTTAGTAGTGGTAGTAGTAGTAGTATAGTTAGTAGTAATTTGTATTTCCATTTTCCTTTTCTTTTCATCGAGCCTGGACAAGATAAGGACACCACTCTGCCTCCATAATAATAATAATAACAATAAAAATATAAGTCCCATTAAAAGCGTACTACGTGTGAAAATGCGTGCCCGCAAGCTTCTTCCCTTCAAATGACCCTGAAAAAATATTACAAATAACTTATAATACGGAGTTTCCTAAAGAAAGGTTATGCTTATTTAGGCCTAGACGTTCAACGTAAACGCGGCCTAAAAGGACCCCATATTACTCCCGGGAAACTTTTCCGGAAGGAGCCTATATGGCCATCCAAAACATTTTCTTTATGGGACATCTATCCCGACCAATAACAATTTTCAGAACAAGCTAATGGCGCAGAAAATAGGCGTTTAACATAGTAATGTTACTGATTAAAAGAGGCTAGATTATGTCTCACTGAGAGAGAGAGGAAAAAAAGGGTTCTTAGATAATGTCTGCCTATCAATGTATGACTAAGTTTCATGGTATTTTTCACAGAATCCCATTAATATTAAGTTTTAATAGAGGTAATTGTATTTTAAGGAAGTGCTACTGAAAAAATTAGGGAAATTACGGAAATGTAAAAGAACGAGTTTTTACTGAAGGTAAACGACTTACTTTTAAAAACGCAAATAAAAAAAAAGCTCATCTAAACTAAATACATTTATCAGGAATTTATAGATCTTATATATTAATCATGTATTAATGGCCCCTTCAAGCACATCCATTCTTGGTGTACGCACAAATTTCGAAGAAACATGAGTGTCTCCAAATAATCATGTAATCATCAATCGCTTTATGTCACAAGAGAGAGAGAGAGAGAGAGAGATACAATACCACAATCTTAATGGATACCTGCATCTATCTCCATTAGTAATGTTCTTTTTCAAGCGAGATAAATATTGGAGTGCTTCTTAAAATTGTCTTTTATTTTCGCCTTCTATTTTCTTAATTTCCAGCTATCGTATATTCAGCTTTCGTTTGCCAATACGTTTATGAATTTACATATGATATACCTATAAGCAATGACCAGCCTGTCTAATTTGACTTTCATTTTCATACCTAGTATATAATTTTTAAATGAACTATAACTTTTCCATATCATTTACAAGTCTAAATAATACTATATTAACTTTATGCGTTGCATTTCAAATACACTCTAACACGACAATACTGTTCAGGGATGAATTACGAGTATGATTAAATCAGCTCTTCCGTTTCATTTCCTCACTTGTCATTCTGACTGTTTAACTCGACTCTCATAATCATTACAGCTGTGTATTAAATTTCAATTCATACCAATTCTACTGAGCATGCGACGCTTGTAGATGCTCGTCTATCACACCACAAATTCTCCTGTTCCACTTACAGTCTCTCTGTCTGACTTGTCTCTTGCAACCTCCCTCCCCCGGGGACCAGCCCCTCACACCCCATCTGAGAGGTCCTACATGCCCCCCCCCCCCCCCCCCACCCAACCCTACCTCGTCTTACTGGTCTCCTACATCCCCCAGGGGTGAACCAACCCCTTCACACACGTATGACTGGACACTTGTACCCCCGCCACTTAACCCCCCCGCCACTTAACCCCCCCCCCCCCCCCCCCCAAACAACAACACGATACAGGAATCTGGGACTTACGGACCGCCCTTTTATTATTCAGCAGGGACAGATCCATAAAGTCATAAGTGTAATAAATACTTATGGCTTATTTCATGGTCCAAGGTCGGAAGGAATTGGCAATCTGTTGTTATAACTCCCTGCTCTCGTTAATAATGCACGAGGTTATTCTCAATCCTTTTTTTTTTTTTTTTTGCCGCATATGCGCGGGGCACGCGCTTCGCATTCATCTCTCTCTCTCTCTCTCTCTCCTCTCTCTCTCATTATATATATTATATATATATAATTTGTATAATGTGTAATATCATATTAATATTATATATCTCTAATGTGGTATCTATAATATCTATATAATATTATATATCTATATTATATATCTTTTCATATTATCTAATATGCGTGAAAGTGTTTAGTGCCATATAAATAGATATCAATACATACATAAAATATCAAAACAGACATGTACACCTTAACACGAAAGTGTTTATATAATATATAAATATATATATATATATATATTATATAATATAATTATAATACTATATATATATTATATACATATCTTATAAAATACCAAATTTGGAGTGTACGGTGTACATGTATGTTTATATATATATATATATATATATATATATATATATATATACATACATACATATATATATACGTATATATATATATCATATATATATATATATATATATATATATATATATATATATATATATAGATATAATATATATATATATATATATATATATATGTAATATATATATGTCTATATATATATATATATATATATATATATATATATACTATATATATATATATTTAATATCTATACTAGAGCTAATCGACATACTCTGGAATGGGCAAATGCACCTGAAGACTGGAGAAGAGATCTAATATGCCCAATCTATAAGAAAGGTGACAAGACAAATTGCAGCAATTATAGAGGAATATCCCTAATGTCACATCTTTTAAAGTATATGAAAGAATACTTGAAACTAGATTGAGAGGATATGTTGAACCAAAGCTGGCTGAATGGCAAAACGGTTTTCGACCAGGAAGAGGGACAACTGATATGATTTTCTCCCTCAAGATGATATTTGAGAAGCTGGAATGGGACGGGACGATATATTGCTTTTATAGATTCTAGAAAAGGCTTTTTGATAGTACCAAGAATGAAAATATGGGATGCCCTAAAAGACCCTTACTATGGAATCCCTGAGAAACTTATAAGAGCAATTTATAACACCTATCAAAACTCAGATCCAGAGTAAAAACAAATCAAGAGAATGAAGACTGGTTTGAAATAGAAATCAGGAGTAAAGACAGGCAGCGTCCTTTCGCCACTTCTTTTTATATTGTTCTTAGATAACTGTATGAGGGAACTAGGTGAGGATGAAGCTGCAGATATGACCTCACCTTATGTATGCAGATGACCATGCAATGATAGCCCTCAGCGCAGAATCTCTCCAGAAAACGTCAACAACTGGAACGTGATCTAACAGCTAATGGAATGCGGAATTAACAAGAATAAGACAGAGATCATGCACCTATCACGAACACCAAGTAACGTAGATGTAGAATTAGAAGGTCAGACATTGAAACAGTGTAGAAATTTCAAATACTTAGTAGAGTTTAGTGACCAAAACGATTCAAAGCTGGAAATAACTACCCGAATACAGAAATTCAGTAACAATCTGTATCTGCTCTACCCACTAATGAAAGACAGAAATATACCTCGCAAAGTGAAAACCATAATATACCTCTCTATTTTAAGACCAATATTGACTTATGGCCATGAATCATGGACATTAACATCAAGAACTAGAAGCCAACTTCAAGCAGCTGAAATGAAAGCCCTAAGACTCATAAAATAAGGTGTAACAAGAACTAGATAGGCTTACGGAAATGCAAGACAATTAGAAGAGAACTGGGAGTGGAGGGGATACTAGATTTTGTGGAGAGAGGACAGCTTAGATGGTTTGGACACACCAAAAGAATGGAGGAGGAGCGATATCCTATAAGGTTTTTGGAATGGACACCGGAAGGAAGGAGACCGGTAGGAAGACCAAAAATGAGATGGCTACAAAACATAGAGAGAGGAGTAGAGAGGAGAGGCTCTAGTTTGCGGGAAGTTGATGAGATGAGGCTCTATGATGATCGCCAAGAATGGAGACTGTTCCTGAAGCAGGACGACTGACAGGCCTGGAGGCCTACCTGGCGTCTGGTGAGAATGGTGAGAATTTAATATATATAATATATATATATATATATATATATATATATATATATATATATGTAATATATTATATATATACATATATATATTTAATATATATATATATATATATATATATATATATATACTATATATATATATATATGTGTGTGTGTGTGTGTGTGTGCAGGCTTGTGTGTGTGTGTGTAGCCATGTACGTACTGCACACAAAATTCACACGATAAGTAAAAGGACCTGTACACACTCGAATACCTATTTCCAGCGGCCTAGAAACGTCAGTACAAAGTAAGACAAACGGAAATGGAGGCGATATACTTCCCCGAAATGTACAATAACTCTTTCGGAAGGACGAATTTCCTTTCAGTCTTTCTTTGTACCTCGTCCCGGCCTCCGAGGCACTCGGCCAATTTCCTTCGCTGTATCGACGCAAAGATTCTGTTGGCGATATTTCGGGGTCTGCTGTGTTTTCAAAAAAGTGACTTTCATCTTGATTATATTCTCCGCACATTTTGTTGTTTTGATTTGCTCGTGACCACAATACGACGTTAATTTTGGTCAGGTTTTACAGTTTACATCAAGAGTGGCAGCATTAATTCATTGTCTTAACTGGTCTATCGCTGATAATACCTGTAGAATCATTTTGCTCTTATAATTGATAAATATTTTGTGAAGTGAGATAGTCAAGGTTTGTAAAGCGATATGCATATTAGCTGAGATGAATACAGAATTTAGGCCAAAGGCCAAGCGCTGCGACCTATGAGGTCATTCAGCGCTGAAATGGAAATTGACAGATTAAGGTTTGGAAGGTGTAACAGGAGGAAGACCTCGCAGTGTTAGGAGATGGTGGAAAGTAAGGTGAGGAAAGAGAATATGAAAGGAGGTACAGTAAAATGAACGAAAGTGGTTGTAGCTAGGATCCGAAGGCATGCCTCGAGAATTGAACTGTCGCTCTACCACTAGACCTGCTGACACCCATTTGCTAAGGTGGTATATATATATATATATATATATATATATATATATATATATATATATATATATATATATATATATATATATATATATATATATATATATATATATATATATATATATATATATATATATATATATATATATATATATATATATATATATATATATATATATATATATAGACAGCCGCTTTCGTAAATCTGAAGAGTTGCCTCACAGATAATTTGCTGTTGCCAATGTCAAGCTTTCATTCTTAATATACACTCAATTTCAATTATAAAATGACACAAAGATTCCATCCGTCATTTAATACCAGTTTTAATGGTTTAACTCTATAAAACTAGCAATTACAATGCAATTATTTCACGCCATTAAAAAACTGCCGCTTGCCGATGAATAAACCGTTTTTTTTTCTGGTATCATCACATTAAAGTGGCCTTACATGATTACGTAAAAAACACTACTAAACTCGTAATTTGCAAGTTATTACGCTATATGTATTGCTGATCAACTTCGGAGCCCCCAAAGAAATAAGGAGCGCATGCAATACAAACATCAAAATTCAACTGCGCTCCTACAGTGCAGAAAAATCAATTCAAGCTGTATCTCATAACTGTGCGATCAAAACCACCTCGTAAGAAATCTCATCATCTATTTCGTCTAGGACGAAGCATTCGGCCGTATTTCCATTTAATCGAAATCCCTCGTCTTGCCTCTGGCTCCTTCGCGGGATCCTGAACATATCCTGACACGTGATCCAGAGGGAACATTCCCGTCTCTTCATCTATATTCGCCGGCATTCTTCATGGCTGATCTATATTCACTGGTGTTACCTAACGCTGATCTATAGACGCCAACTGTTGCTTGGAGGAGGAGGAGGACGAGGAGGAGGAGGAGGAGGAGGAGGAGGAGGAGGAGGAGGAGGGAGAACAGGGTACAACAGGATGGGATTGGGTCGACTGCCTATATTGGGAGGGGGGAGGGGGGAGAGGCTACCTGCACCCTTAATCCAGGAGATTGTCTGCTTAATGGGCAATTCATCTTTTCGAGAGAATATCTGTTCTATAAAATAGCTGCCGTGAGAGGTGGGAGGTTTTCTGCTTAATGGATCCGATCCTCGTAAAAAAAAAAAAAAAGCATTATTTATTCCACAAGACATTCGCTGAAAGGGAAGTTTTTTCCTCAAAATGGTTCAACATTCTGTGATAAATCTCCCCTTCCAAATACAATGAGGGAGTATCACCTACACAATCCGACGTCTAAAACTCATACTTAAATACAGAACATCTGGCCGTACGTGGGTAGGAATCGAACCCCGGCACGCAGGTTATAAGCCAAATGTTTGAACTACTATGCTATTCTCATGTGTGGAGAACTGGATATTTAAATTTATTTTCTACATATTATCTGACGACGAGTAGGCCTTATTTAAGACAAGGCCTAGTTGATGGTCAACAAATATTGAGTAAGATTTAATCTCTATCCAAGATCTTCTGACAAGGGAGAGAACCCCGACAAGCTGATTACTAACTCAATAAGACAACGTCCCATCCAACAGTATAGTGGAGTTGTCTATTATTATTATTATTAATTTCATTAAATGAACCCTATTCACATGGAACAAGCACACAGGGTCATTGATTTAAAATCAAATCCTAGCTTCCAAGAATGTTGGTTTCAACCTCCACCGCAGACCCTACACTGCAGCAGTAGTAACTGATCATGATACAGAGCCAGTAACTTTTCATAGCCCTGGGGGAGACGCGAACCCGCGACATCTGAGTGACATGACACGACACTAACCCATTGGTAAGGTCATATGATCAGCTAGCCAAGCGGTCAAACTAAGTTCAAACGCTCCAAAAGACATTGAACCAAAAGATCAGGATTTCCAAGGTTCAATCAACAGGTTAATAAAGTCAAACGATTAACAGATCAGTGGGTTCGAGAATAACTATGTTAATGGGTCAAATCTTCGACAAGTAGGGGGTTGGGGGGGGGGACTGAACCAAATGTTCACTGGGTACAATGGATCATTATTTATTAGTCTTTATCGCTGGACATTTTATATCAAAAGCCAATCGGTAAAGCAGTCATCTGTTCAATATCTGCATCGCCTGGCACTAAGTGGCAAAGGGTTCCATTATGCAGCGGCGTTCGTGCATCGTTTGAAGACGCTTTTTTGTCTTTGGCTTCCACCTGACGCATAAAAACAACAAAGTAACCTAACCTTATGGCCCACGCCTATCCCATGCAACAAAAGAGTAACCTCATCTCACAGATGTAACAACAAAATAGCCTCGACTTATGGCTTCCACCTGACCTATGGAACAACAAAGTATCTTAACTCATCTTACACAACATAACGAACTTCACCTGGAAGGGCCAGTGTTCAGAATGACCACGGCCATTTTCGTCAGCGGATTTGCGTTCGTGGCCAACATATCGTCAAAAGCTGATCAGCTTAAATAACAAAGACATGTACCATCAAGAATAGTAGTTCGATTGAGCAATGGATAAGCCTATTATACTAAGACCAGCTGTTACCCAATATATCTAATGCACCACGATATGCATTTCTAAGGAATTGCCGACAACATTTTGAAATGCGAGCAGTCAACTGAATTCAATATCTACTTTCATATAAACAAAAGATTAAAAAAAATTCTTTTCGGAAACACTGAATAGACTTAACGAACTTTTTTTCCTATCTCCAATTTCAGTTTTAACTATTTACTCATAACTAGCTGGATACTGCGATATTTACATAATTGCTTTAATATTTACAATACCGTCGTTCGTGATTTTTGTAGATTTTGGTAAACAGACTCTAATTAATCTTACCGAATAAAAAATATTTCCTTCGTGGCATTTATCTTTATACACACACACACATACACACCACGGACACACACACCCACACACACACATATATATATATATATATATTATATATATATATATTATACACATACATACATACTCATACATACTACTACATACATACATACTATATATATATATATATATATATATATATATATATATATATATATATATATATATATATATTTTGTATTATATATATATATATATATATATATATATATATATATATATATATATATATATATATATATTTACATGTATATTCTTAAAATAACTTGATCCTCCCCATAGGCTACAGGCATTTGAAATAACTGAATTAAGTCAAGAAGAGAAAGGAGCGAAGGATAGAGGAGGAGGAGGAGGAGGAGGAGGAGGGTGAGAGGCGTTTTTGCCATCAACCTCTCCTTTTCGTCTTGAGAGGCTTCTTAAGGCGAGCGACTTCTTGCGGCTTCTTGATGCGACCACAACGACAATCGCTATAGGGGAAGCGGGGTGGGGGGAGCGGGTCTGTCGGCGGTCGCTCCCCTACGGCGTACAACAGCACTGAGTGGCTTCGAATCAAAGGGCGACAATCCCTTCGGCGTAAACTGTGCATTGGATTAATTAAACTAGTATTTGTTATTTATTTGATTTTATACAACGGAAAAATATATTTTGACTTTAGAACAACAGTAACAACAACAACAACCTGAGCCAAAACAACAATAAATAATAACAACAACGCTAGCAATACATTGGCATATATCGTATACTTTAATATCCTTAGAAAAAAAGGAACAGTTATTTATGTTTATAAAATACAATGATCTTCCCAAATATCTACAAACAAATTCATTGAAACCTATTTTCATGTATCAGTCTCAGTACAACAGCACATCACGAAGGATGAATTTAACTGCTCAATTTTTAAAAGGAAAATGAGTTAGATAATAAATCGCTCAAATCTTTTCATGCTTCTTAAAACAGCAATCTCTCAGAATATTAATAATTAGAGAGAGAGAGAGAGAGAGAGAGAGAGAGAGAGAGAGAGAGAGAGAGAGAGAGAGCTTTGATATAATTTAAACTCATTCACAAGCTGTCGTAACAAGATCCAAATTGCCATTAAGCAAAGGAGAGGGTAGTTTGTAATGAGCTTGTCTGTTAATTTATGCTAATGGCCACGTTTACATAACAGAGGGGGTGGGGGGTGGGGCCTAGAATCCACATGATGCTAAGAGAGAGAGAGAGAGAGAGAGAGATAGTGTATATATTATACATAGAAATGTGTGAAACGTAGATTAAAAGAAATATTTCTGCAACAACTGTGTAAGGGAAAGAAAATGAAACTGATAAACAAAGGGGATTTATCCTGGAGAGAGAGAGAGAGAGAGAGAGAGAGAGGAGAGAGAGAGAGAGAGAGAGGCCTTATGCCAATCAAACTGAAATCTAATTGATTTACTGCTGTCTAAATTCATAGCAAGGCGTGAAATAAATTTAGAAAATAAATAAATAAATAAATAGATAACCACATCCCTCAACTTACTACCTATAAAGAGCAGCGTCATTACTCCTATAGCTGCCATCATTACCTAATACCCACGGGTACCATTAAAGACCGTGCCCGCTTAAGGCTCTGAGAAGGTGGTCGGCTTAGTCAGCCGTGCCCCCACCCACCCACCCGCTCACAACAATAGTCTTTGGGAACTAAGCGCCCGCTTGGGGCTCGTGCTCACATTCACCAGATTAAGGGTAGGCTCCACTTTGGGGGTGGTGCCAATCGTAAAAATATTTGCCAAAAAATACACTAATCAAGACAGGCTAATGAAATTTTCAGGCATTATTAGCACTATAATAATGCATATTCCTGTGAGTTTTATCATCCTACAGGGAAAATTAATGATTTTATGAAAAAAAAATGTAAAAAATTGAAAAAACGGAAATTTCCGGCCCCTCGTACTGAAGGTTATTTGGTGTGATTTGGTGAGAAACTATACAGTCTTGAATAAAAGAAATTCGGTCTGACAGAATGTTGGTATATCCACCTGGAACATGCACAAAAAAAATTAAAAAAAAATCAAAATAGAACAGTAAATAAGCACGTAATAACAAAAAAAAGAGCAACAACTTTGTAAGTTCAGCGAAGCCCCGCCGAAATAGCAGACTATAGCTAGGAAGAAATATTCAGGAAAAATTCAAATCTCGATTTAGGGACAAAACCTTTTGAGAGTTTGTAGTTATTATGTCACTTGATAGCCTAAAACATCTAAAAATTATATTATTTAGGACAATCAAAGAAAAACCCACCTCCAAAAAAAAAAAAAAAAAAAAAAAAAAAAAAAAGGGTGGGGGTGGTTTTTTCTTTGATTGTCCTAAATAATATAATTTTTAGATGTTTTAGGCTATCAAGTGACATATTAACTACAAACTCTCAAAAGGTTTTGTCCCTAAATCGAGATTTGAATTTTTCCTGAATATTTCTTCCTAGCTATAGTCTGCTATTTCGGCGGGGCTTTCGCTGAACTTACAAAGTTGTTGCTCTTTTTTTGTTATTACGTGCTTATTTACTGTTCTATTTTGATAATTTTTTTTGTGCATGTTCCAGGTGGATATACCAACATTCTGTCAGACCGAATTTCTATTCAAGACTGTGTTGCTCACATTCACCAGATTAATGACGTCAGGAGATATATTGTCGTGGGCGGAAAGAAGCCACAGTTTCAGTCTTTCAGTCATAATCAAAAGGAGTAGATTGGGTTGGGTGCAAATATTAAATTATATATATATATATATATATATATATATATATATATATATATATATATATATATATATATATATATATATATATATATACACATAATTGAAATAAATAAATGAAATGATAATATTACATATATATATATATATATATATATATATATATATATATATATATATATATATATATATATATATATATAATATATATATATATATATACCATATGATATATATGTATATGGAAGTATTTAGGAATTGTGTGATCGTCTGTAAGAGATGCCTGAGTTTGGCTGGATTGGCTTACTAAACAGCAATGCTCACGGAAGCAAAGGAAAAAAGGAAGGAGAAAGAAGTATATATATAAATATATTTGGCTATCAAAATGCAGCTGCCTGAAGGCTACATTCACAAGTGGAAAAACGTCGTGTTAAAAACGCAGTATTTCAGGAATGCGATTTATTTTGCATTTTCGGAAAATGAGAAGCGAATTTCGGCTCCTTTCTTCGCTCCAAAGAAAACGACCGAATTAACGTTTAATCATTAAATGCGAAAATGCTTTCAGCAGAAATGAAACCCAGCCATTAAAAAATATCTCGCTGAATTTCAGTACAAAATAAAACGAATTATTTTGGGAAAGGTGTTTCAACGTTTAAGGGGAGGCGTTTGGTGCAAATTTTTGTCATTAACGTTAAGAGGGAATTCACGTTAACGAAATCCTTTATTCGACTTAGCGACATTTTCCCTTTACATCCTCATTTATCCATCTCCCAACCACATTCCACTTACGCTAGTTAAACGATCTGGATCTCCTACAATAATATCCCAGTAAATACTTGTTTCTGACAGTGATCTCCCCATTAATTCAATATTAAATGTATTTTATAGCCTGTGACGCATTACTGATCTTTAAATCGTTACTCCGTGTACATGATACTGGTACTGATTATCCACTGTGCGTACACACACTTACAGACACACACACACACGCCCATGTACATACATACATGCATACACACATATATATTAATATACATACACCACTATTAATATTCTGCTATTTTGTTAACTTAAGTTATCGTGGAAAAACATTATAACCGCTACCTATTGCCCCGTTATCCAATGCTCTTAAGGAATCATTTTCTTGGTTGCTAGTTTCCTGCATGAAAGAGCGTGGCAACAATACCATAAAAGGGGCGTGGCCTGTGTACGAGGTTAGAGTAAATTGACACCTACACATCTACCGGGCATGCATGGCTGCCATATCTATTTCTTCTCTAAAACATATATGACGATCTTATCCTCCTCCCCCTCCTCCCATATTCTGACCTCCTCTTCCTCTTCCTCAATCTCACTCCTCTTCAAACGCCTCTTCGCCTCTTAAAATGACTCAGAGGGTCTTCCATCCCTGCTCTTACTAACTGCCATCTCAGGTAACCTTAATGGATGGGAACCACAACACCTGCTAAACAAACAATGACCCTGTTCCGTCTGCTCTTCATCCCGCTCCTAACTTGGGCTCCTTAGCTAGCAGCATAAACACAGCATTGTCTCTATCTTGCAGTCTATCTGCATTGAGTATCTTTGTTTGTATACGCATGCTGTTTATGCAATGGGTAAATCGATGTAGTACATACGTACGTCGATATTTGTTGTCTATTTATTCATACAGTCAGCTTCTTTATATACACAATTTCATGCACTGAATATATGAGAGGTCTCATATTAATTACATACACACTTATCCACTCACACACATACAATAAAAGCATACAGAAACACGCACATATATGCATACACACATACATGTGTGTTTGTGTTCATTCATGTAATATGAAAGATGAATACAAACACGCCCCCGTCGAGTCACAACTACACCCTTCGTCTTTACCAGCATGAACTACAAGCACGCTACTCCTCCAACTCCCCCCACCTCTCTCTCTCTCTCTCTCTCTCTCTCTCTAACAGTTTAAACCTACCCTTCTCATGCTCTTCGGCAACATTCGCTCGTTTTTTTCTTCTTTGCAGCAACACAACACCGTCACATCGAGGGATCAGAACAGGAACTTCAGCCGAGTGAAGAAGATCTCCCGGAGAAGAAGAAGTTTGACTCTCAAAAATTTCCGCCGGAATACCCGAGAACGCGTCCGAAACACGTCACTTGAAACCCTCGAAAGTGACGAGCAAGTTTAATGTTTGTTGTTGAGAGAGAGAGAGAGAGAGAGAGAGAGAGAGAGAGAGAGAGAGAGAGAGAAATCTGCTTTCTGGGGAAGGAAAACTAGG
>NC_087220.1:41225859-41245859 GCF_015104395.2 Macrobrachium nipponense | reverse complement strand
GCTGGGAAAATTGCATGCATTAATTTACATAAGTATACCCGATTTGTAAAGATTGGTTTCATCTCAAAATAGCAAACGAGCAAAAACAGAAAGGACATTCTTATTTATTTATTTCGTCCCGAATACAAATTATGCAAATACATTCAGGTCGCTCCCAAACTCCAGATAGATACATTTTGAAGAAAAAATAAATAAACAAAAACAGAAGTTAACAAGAAAGCAGCTGACAAAAACAATTCTAGCCAAGAAGGTCAAGAAATGAAAAAAATTCCGATAATAATATCAGGAAAACATCCAATAAAACAATTTAAACCGATAAAAACCGCAAAGAAAAAAAACAACAACCTTTATGATTGGTCAAAAGCGATAAAATCCGAGTAAGAAAACATTGAACGTCTCTGGAAGAAAAAAAAAAAAACTTGAAAAAAAAAACTTGGAAAAAAACACCTTGGAAAAAAAACTTGGAAAAAAACCTTGGAAAAAAAAATCCTTGGAAAAAAAAAACTTGGTCTGGCAATCTCAACTTACAGAACTTAAGGGGTCGTAAATCTTTCTCGGAATATCCGGAGTCTGGTTGTAGAATAAAAGGCAAAAAGTACCACAACGAAAAAAAGGACATAAAAAGTAAAAATAAAAGGAAATGGTATGAAAACACAAAAAATACCAATGAGATAAAAAGTCATAAAAACTGAAATAAAAGGGCAAGTACTGTGAAAGTACAAAATAAAGTGTAAAGAGCAACAGGAGTGTGGTTGTAGAATAAAAGGCAAAAAGTACCACAACGAAAAAGTCTAAAAAGAGTAAAAATAAAAGGAAATGTTATGAAAGCACAGAAATACCAATGAAATAAAAATGTACAAAAATTGAAAGAAAAGAGTAAGAACTGTGAAAACAAAACGTAAATATATTCTGAATCTGGTTGTAGAACAAAAGGCAATAGATAAAAGAGCGAAAATAAAATAAAAGAAAAGCAAAAAAAAGAAAAAAAATATAATAAATTAATAAATAAATAAATGAAAGGAAATTGTATAAAACACAACTAAAATACCAATTAGAGGAAAATTTACAAAAACCGAGTTAAAAGGCTGAGCAGTTGTACTGTGAAAAAAAAAAAAAAAAAAATATAATAATACCCAGAGTCTCGTTGTAGAATAAAAGGAGAAAGTACCAGAACGAAGAAAAAAGTCTAAACGAAAAACTTGAAAGGAAATGTGATAAAAACAGTGAAATACCAATGAGATAAAAATTCACACAAATGCAAATAAAAAAGTATTATAAACTAGAATAGAACGTATAAAGAAGTGATAACAAAGGATGTAGCAGTAAAAGTATTATTAGTGAATTAAGTGAAAATATGTTATTATTAGAGGTGAACAGTAATTCAAAGTGTACAAATAGAAAAAATTACAGAGTACAACACAGTAAAATAAAGAGAATAAAAACAAAGAGAAGAAAATAAAAAGTACCTCATTTATACTATATACATTATTATAAAAAAAAAATATATTATATATAATATTATATAATATTATATATATTATAATATGTATACGTATATTTATATATAAATAAATAAATATATATATGTATATATATAATGTGGTGGAGAATGTCGGTAATTTTGGGGTGGGGGATTTCTAAAAAATTATGGCGTATTAAAATAATAACAGCTATCCACTGATCTCCTTTATTTTATATATAATTCTAAGTGATGAAAGTACCTGCTGTCAAGTATAGGCTATTGATTAGCTGACTAAGTAATATGGCGTCACCAATTACCTACGTCGTCATTTACTAACAGATACACAAAAACAAAACAAATGAAAATTACAGTAGCAGATCATTCCAGGTCGCTACTTACTAAATGATTATCAAAAACAAAACAAATGAAATCACTGTAATAGATAATTCTATGAGACAAAATATTCAAATAAATATATTAGACTAAAAAAAACAACCATAAAAAAAGCGACGACCGAAGAGAACAGAAAAAGACAACTGAAAAAAGACTAACGCAACACTAAAAACAGAATACATAACTAAATCAACACCCGAACGATTAGTTACGAAACCTATCGATCACCGGGATGTGGGTCAAGACGAAGAAGCAAAACGTAGGCAAGGTTTTCAGGGAGATTTTTTTCTTTTTTTTTTTTCTAATAATTCGACTCGATAACACCGAGACAGTGAACAATCAATTCGAGAATGACGGAACACTGTCCCGTACAAAGCACGGAAGCTTTAAAGGAGCTTTTTAAGGAGCCCGTTAAGGAGCTTACAGAGTCGAGCATGGTTTATCTCAGGTGGTACGTAATGGCAACGTAATTTGTAATTTGGGATATTCAAGGCTTTAAAGTTTTTGCAAGGTGAACATGCACACATGTTTACAAACACACACATATACATACATATATATTTATTATTCCCTAAGGTGTAAGTTATTCCTAAGGTAGATGTGAATTTTATACTAAGGGGTAATTGTAGCTTATTAAACGAGAGTACTTAAACGAGTTAATTATAGACAAAACCTTATATACATACATTTATATATATATTATATATATATATATATATATATATATATATTCACTAAAATACCTAATATTATATATCTACAAGGAATCCTTACCAGATGGGTGGATGAGAGAGAGAGAGAGAGAGAGAGAGAGAGAGAGAGAGAGAGAGAGAGTTTACAAAGCGAAAGTCTCTCTCTCTCTCTCTCTCTCTCTCTCTCTCTCTCTCTCTCTTCTCTTTCTCTGTTATTCATATAATGACACCGAATTCGTACTATAATAAATAAACCCAAAGGTCGTCACTATTACGCCATGGTTAAAAAAATCGCACAGGCAAAAAAAAAATAAAATGTGGACTTTATGACCTCCCTGCGTAAGGCCCATTATCCCGTGTTTTCCTAAGCCCAAGCAGGGACCAGAGCTAATATTTCATATTTATAGAGCAGACGTCGAAAACGAAATTACGGGATTAAAAATAAAAGAAGGAAAATTCATAAAAAAAAAAAAAAATGTAAGGAAAATGGCAGTTAACTTTCAGCAATCTGAAGTCATTCAATCATTTCGTAGACTGCCAAAACGGTCATGGTGAAAAGAAGTTGGACGAATGTTTTTAAGATTTTATATATATACTCTATACATACATACATATATATATATGTATATATATATTTATATATATATATATATATATATATATATATATATATGAATAACTTGATCACGAAGTATATAAAACGTGATGCTAAATAAGGTTTTTTTTTTTTGCCACGAAGGAAAGGGTCCGAACAAGATCGAAAGTATTCGGCTATCTCGCTTTTTATTTTTTCCTTTGTGGCAAAAAACCTTTATATATATATATATATATATATATATGTATATATGTATATATATATATATATATATATATATATATATATATATAGGTATATATGCTGTATATATTCAGTATGTATAAAAACTGTATCTTTAGGTAGGTGTAGGTGTTGTGCGCTGCATTATATTGCTAGTGATAGTGGTGTTAATACAGCTTATCTTATCGGTGTCATATACAAGCTGTAATGAAGTAATATAACGTAAAATACAACACATGTTTAAACACTAACTTTACTACTAAGATCACTGCAAAGCTGCTAGTGATACTAGTAGTAAAAGCAGTGATGCTGATACTTCCGTTTTTACTGTAATGTGCTGTGTCCCTTGTATAGGCCTACTAACGACAGGTATTACCTATCTGTTGTGTATTTTTTGTATCATTGGCATCGTGATAATCATTGCTCTTTGATATACGTCAATTGGATTTTAGCCTATTAAGCACAAACAGTTCAATGAATCATAAATTTAGTTTCCTCATTATGATATATTTTTCAGCACGTCACTGCCTCCTAACTGTAATAATATCATACATAAGGCTCTTAATTTTTATGCAAAGACGCGCACTTTATATATATATATATATATATATATATATATATATATATATATATATATATATATATATATATATATATATATATATATATATATAGATATATATATATATATATATGTATATATTTATATATAATGTATGTATATGTATGTATGTATTTATGTATATAATGTGTGAAGGGGTCAGCTGTCCTAGGTTTTGTCCAAAAACATTCTGGACCTTTAAATTTTGAAACTACATAAGCAATCACAACTAAAACTTCATTACTGCTCCAGATCTATGGCTGGCATCTTCTTGAAGGCGACGCCTCGCTGTCTACAGTTTCAATGCCCAACATAATTACCCAGTCTATTGTTCACAGTCACCCACAGTAGTTCTCCCAGCTACGTCACGTGTGGCGCTTAATTCAATCCTGACTGAAGGGGACAGAATGAATGGGAAACTTCGAGTTTCAAGTCGTAACTTCCCCAAGACCTCCGGAGACTTCAGATTGCTTAAACCATCAATACAATGAAGAGTATATGAACTTCGCTGCAGTGGGATGGAATAAAGCTAGTAAACAAAGATAGGAGAGAAAGTTAATTTGGAGAGAGAGAATGGAAGGACAGTTTTACTTCTTTTTAATTTCCTTAAGGCAACGAGGTTTAAGGTGCAGTCACATGCACTGTTTTCTGATGTCAATAATGGCCAACTTACGCTCATGATGTCAAAGGAACCGAAGAGTTTCTTGTGTCAAAACACTCTTAAGCATTTAGCAGAGCATTACACAATCTACTCTGTACTGTAAACTTATCATTATAATGCTATTTTCCAGAAGCACATGTTAGCTATTCGTAGTTATAGCTCGAATTAAGTAATTAGCATGCCAGAGGCTTAGCCCATTTCCGAATCTGAGAATTGGTTAGGCCTATTCAAGTCACTTCAGGAAACACGCGTTCCTAGAATATGTTACAAGATATAACGTTTCTATTTAAGGATGAACATACTTCAAGTATGTCCTATCAATTTGTATTACTGTCAGCTGGAGAAAGCTAAGAAGATATGCCCAAGTGATAGCACATTTCGCCTCTCAATCGATCATTTTAGGCGCAAGTTGGGGTATAAGCTCCCGTGATTTTTTGAAATTAGAGATAGACTTTGGGATTTGACTGAAGAGAAAATGGGCTACATTGTGGCCCGGAATTCCAAAATGCTGCTTCCAGTGAGAAAGAAAAATTCATTACGGCAAAATACAAACAAAAAACATGAAACAAATATCCGTGCAACTTATAAAAATTACAAATATATAACAGGATGGAATGGAGTGATAAATAGAGGAACAACATAAAAAAGACAAAATCAAAGCTATAAAAGAAAATAAGCGATGAAATGCAAAGAAAATGATACGACAGCAATAAAAAGCTAATACAAATAAATAAGGTAAAATAAAAGAATTTACATGTAATGAAATAAATCACACACATACACACACACACACACACACACACACGCACACATATATATGTATATATTATTATATATGTATATATATATATATATATATATATATATATAATATTATATATATATATTTATATATAATATACTATATATATAAGAGATGTTTGTGTGGGAAAAATTGAAGAAAGATATAAAAATAACACACAAAATAAATAAAGTAGCCCACCCTATATATACCAAAGTGACAGAAAATACGGAAACGAAAATCTCTTAAACCACAAAAACCCCAACAAAACTTTACGGATTAGACAGATACAGAACAGAACGCCGCGCAGACAGAAAACGAATAAAACAAGAGAATAAGCAAACACAATAAACGCAAATCAAACAAGAAAGGAAGGCCGCTTCCTAATATCAATTCCGGAATTTTAAAAGGCCTCGGCGTCAAGGCAAATATTTACTTATGGCGGACGCTCTAATGGGCCGCTCCTTCCCGACAACCCTGGAAAAAGGCCTCCTCAAATACAACGGACCGGAAGTCCCTAGATGTGGAGGGGAGATGGAGGGGAGTGGGGGGGGGGGGGGGGGGGGGGGGGGGGGGGGGGGGGGGGGGGGGGGGGGGGGGGGGGGGGGGGGGGGGGGGGGGGGGGGGGGGGGGGGGGGGGGGGTGAGAAAGAAAAGTGGAAGGTGGGGTCGGGCAGGGGAGGTTTGGAGGTGTGGGTGCCACTAAACGTTGTTTTTTGGGTACGAATGAATCTCTGTATCTCAGGTTTGGTGCTTAGAAAGTGGAGGAATCGGTGTTGTAGCAGAACTAGAGCAGATATATATATATATACATATATATATATATATATATATATATATATATATATATATATATATATATATATATATATATATATATATATATATATATATATATATATATATATATATATATATATATATATATATATATATATATATAATATAGTGTAAAAGAAGGAATTACGAGAACAAAAAGGAAAGTAATATGAGTAGAGGAAAATATATATATACGCACACATATACATAATGGTACTAAAGTTATGCCAGACTTTCTTGGCTCCAGTTCAGCCTCCAGGGAAACCATGCCTTTCTAACCTAACCTATTCTTGGACATTATATATAGTCAAGCGGCAAAAACAGTGACCAAAATTATATTTCGCTGATAATTAATACGTTGCTGTCTTTCAAAGTGAATGACAAAAGAAATGAAATCAACTTTACGCTGAAGACATTAAGTTTCGAGTTGCCAAAATATATAAGCTTGAGTTGACGCTACAAAGAGGAAATACTTAATGACTACAAGAATTTTTTCTGATCCTCATGAAATGTCAAATGCCGGGTAGCATATCAAATCTTCATTTCTAAACTCCAAAAGAAATTGAAATCAAGAACAATGAGGCGTAAAGGGAAATACATTAGACGACTAACCCAGTGGTCTTCCGTAATCCTTGAAAAAATATGACTAAGGTTATTTAAAGAACGCATTATATAGGAGGTAAAATAAATATTCGCAATGCAGGTTAAATCAACTCTATAATAAGCGTTGATTTGTTAAAATACGCTAAAACATAATTCGAAATTATATTAACCAACTTAAAAGTACAAAAGTACAAAACATGCATATAAAACCAAAAGTCGGTAAATATTTTTCTTGGCTAGATAAAAAACATTGCAAATATTACTTCGTAAGCAATGCAGAGAAACTTGATGCCCTGAAAGCATAAAGTTATGCTGTTAATTGTACTAATAGATGATACAAATTATATCTCAGAAAGTACATTGAATACATAATCAGTTAGGACAAAAATTACACTTCCTTTATAATCATAGCTATTGAAAACAAGTTTTATGTGCAGCGTATAATGCTGTATGAAACTCTCAGCCAAAGCCCACGTCCAAAGAAGACATTGCAATAGTTTTGCGTTAAAGAAAACTAAAAACCAAGTATCGAAAGGCATTTTTTAAATCCATCAACTAAAAGAAAAAAAAAGTTATCCACTCTGCAATAAAATAATTACCGCGAGTCCAGTAATTTCTTCCCAAAACTACCTCCTTGAAATTCCGAAGAGTTCCCTTGATTTCTTTTATGACCTCTGAAAGAAATTGCGCTCAAATGATTTTGGGGAGAAAAATTATGTTTTTTCTGGTTTCCAGAAGTTCTTTTCGTTTCATGAAATGCCTGTGATTTGTCGGTCACTCTGCTGCTGCAGAAGACCATCAAATGTAACTAATCTTTATATAATATATATATTATATATATATATATATATAATATATATATAATATATATGTATAATATTATATATTTATACTATATAATATATATATATATATATATAGATATATATATATATATATATATATATATATATATATATAATAAATATTTCACGACAAATAATTTTTCGTTTAATTATGAAGTATACTCATATGATCATTTAAAGATTTTTCCAATTTGTAAACATGATGCATTTGTACATTAAAACATTTGACAAAGACACTACTGTAAGGGTCTAATATTAAAAAAGAATTGTTTGCTAAAAGAGAACTTAACTTACCAGTTGTGATAAAAGATGCTAAACCTCACGATTGTTTTTTTTTCTCTAACCTAAATATTATCGGGCCACCAAAATCAAGCAACAATAAGAAAAAAAGTTCGACTGACACAAACTGCGCTGAAAGAAACTGAGCTTTCGGTTACCAACAATTAACTAGTACAGATTAAATCAAGTAAACCCTTTACGAAGAAAAATGTAGCTCAACTATTTTATCATCAAATCATTTTCATGCAAACCAAACACATTCGAGAAATCAAGAGGCAACTAGTGCCTCTTAATTTATCGAACTCCAAACAGTTATATTATGTATATATATATATATATATATATATATATATATATAGATATATATATATATATAATATATCAATGAATTGTGCATCTTTGATTTCTACAACCTCATACTAACCTAACATGCATGAGGCTGAATACCACCTTAGGTAGTTTTGGATATTTTTAAGAGTTATGAGAGGATCAATTAATAATAATAAGAAGAAAATAAACTAGAGATAAACCCACAACAAATGAATAAATGTATGTTTTTGCTTAATGCTCTTAGAAAATATGCAAATTATAAATATTTTCCAGGTACGTAGTCATATGAAAAAAAAATTCCACCATCAAAGCATTTTGCAAAATCGTTTTCTCTTCAGAATGCAAAATACAAAACAAAAATAATGCCTCCATCGACTTTGTAATAAGATAATTACCTCCAGTTCCCCGAATTTCGTAATTACTTTCTTAAACTGCCTCTTTGAAATTCCAAGGAATTCTCTTGATTACTTTTATAACCACCGAAAGAAATTACGCTCAAATTACTTTGGAGAGAAGTTATATTTTTTTCTCTCTCACTCGGACGCAGCGCAAATGACTTTTTTCCTTCCATGAAATGTCAACGACTTCTTGGGTCATTTCGCTGTGAACGGAGAGAAAAAAAAGCTTTCAAAATAAGTTTTCAATTACTTTTGTGCTGATACACACACACACACACACACACACCTTAGGGACGTAATGCCGTCAGTGCACCTCACGCTGTGCACTGTAGGCATTACACGAGGTTCTTTGCAGCTTCCCTTCGGCTCTTAGCTGCAACCCCCTTTCATTTCTTTTACTGAACCTACATTTATATTCTTTTTCTTTCATCTTGCTATCCACTCTCCCCTAACACTTGTTTCATAGCGCGACTGCGAGGTTTTCTTCTGTTACACTTTTCAAACCTTTCAACTATCATTTTCCTTTTAGCGCTGAATGACCCAATAGGTCCCAGCTCTTGGCCTTTGGCCTACATTCTGTATTCCGAGCCATCCATGCCATAAACACAGATGCAAATCCTAATATTCATATACGATGCACATGATTATAATCACACTAACACGTGACTTAAATATGCAACTTTACTACAGGGAAAACGAGACACTGGTGAAAATCCTAAACGGGATCGTCTATATATATCTATAAAATGTCTTAGATATGAAGACAAAACCGGCCACGATTTACACAGTGTTGTATCTTCCTTGTGGTAAAGTTTCACATTGACGTCTGAATGGCTGAGTAGGTACTCGTCATTGAAGTCGGAGGGCGTTGCAGTCGGTGGATCGAATCTCTGCCAGTTGACGAACCATTTATTTATCAATAATAATCATTCGCCTACGTTGTTATCTCCGAGGTAGAGCGAATTGGATATTAAAGGACAATTATTTGCTGAAAGTATGTGAATATAAAATAAGTCACGGTGATGTGATAACATATATACTATAGATACACAATATATATATTATATATATATATATATATATATATATATATTATATATAATATATATATATATATATTTACATTATATTCCTTTCAATAGGAGAGGTTCCTCAAGATGCTAACCCTCTAGTTCTCAGCAAATTACTAAGGATGCGTTTGCCAACCGCATGAAATTCTCCAACCTGGGTACAACCCACTGCATTCAACTAAGAACGATATATGTTATTCACTGTCTAAGTAGAGGCCTCGTGGGACTTCAGTAGTAATGCCTGAGGCGTTCCAGCTCTGCCAGCTAATCGAACCCAGGACCTAAAGTACTCTCAAAACGAAAAGTTTAAGCGGCAAAATAGGTATAAAGATGTCACAATGACGAGTTAGATTAAGACATAAATGACTAAAATCAATGACACAAGATTAAAAATTAAATATCAAAAATGAAATATACAATGTAAATGAAAATAAAAGAACTTGAATATAGTGTAAGGCTAATCCAGTAGTTAATGTAAACAAAAACACACACACACACACAAACACTCTAGAAACACATGGATATAAACTCATAAAGGAAGGTTCATTGGGTAAAATGAGAAGGAAAAACCTAAGTGAAATTCCTAAAGCAGGGCTTCTTAACCTTTTGATGACTCCAGACCCCCAATGAATTGCCCAATATGGTTCCATACCCCTTTGCTTAAGTCCAATTAAATCCTATTTGCTGACAATAGAACTTAATGTACTTAGTTTACTGCATACTTTAGGTATGAATAGCTAGGAATAGAATATAAAAGAAAATCAAAAGCATTTATAGCTTTATAAAGTTATTTATTAACAATATGTACCCATATATGCACTTACACATTAAAACCAAGTATATACGAATTTCCAGAGATCAAGTCCCATACCCCCAGCATGTGGTTCTCATACCTCCAAAGGGTATGCATACCCTCTGTTAAAGAAACCCTGTCGTAAAGAACGACACATAAAAAACAGAGAGAGAGAGAGAGAGAGAGAGAGAGAGAGAGAGAGAGAGAGAGAGAGAGGTGGGTGGGAGAGGGTATGGGGGTGGGGTGGGCGGGCCAAATGAACAGGTGGAATGATTTAGGCAGGTGGTCCCCCGTAATCCCCAACATCCTTTCATCATCTCACAAACAGAGAAAAAGGGCGAGAGGGAAAAATCCAATCATCATTTGCATAAATCATTAATTACAGGAGAGATGAAGCCGAGAGAGGCCCAAGTGAGTGAGAATGGTGATTATGACCATAATTAATTAGGCGAAAGTCATTATCACTTGTTGGATTGCAAATTAATATGTTTAGCCTTACCTGCTTCTTACCATCTCGCTGAATGAGAGAGAGAGAGAGAGAGAGAGAGAGAGAGAGAGAGAGAGATAATAATATATAAAGTATATACTTATATAAATATTATATGTATATATAAATGTGTATATATTATATATATATATATATATATATAATATATATACATATATATATATATATATATATATGTGTGTGTGTGTGTGTGTGTGTGTGTGTGTGTGTGTGTGTGAAAAGCAAATACAAATCGTGTGTGTGAGAGAGAGAGAGAGAGAGAGAGCTGCAGTCCCGAATGAAGTCAAAGAGAAAACAATGGGGTGAAAGCCAGTGACTCCTGGTAATGGAAAAATATAAAGATGAATGAAGGCCCGAGGGAAAATATAGGTTAATGAGGGATGACACTGAATGAGGGGAGGACACGGGAGTTTTCCTCCTCCTCCTCCTCCCCCACCTCCTCCCCATCGCCTCGAATGAGTGGAAAATATTATTCAGGAACTGTCGGAAAAGATAAGTTGCAGGAGGATGGGAGACGACACCGAGAATAACTAGACAGTGACTGGAACTAGTAAGATACAATACAAAATCCCATCTTGCCAGTTCGTACCAACCTGACCTCGGTTAAGGGTCGTGACATTCATCAGTCTTGGGCAAGCTTACGATCCAAAGAAGGGTTTCCTTCTACCTATCCTCCTGACCTTATTCAAATGACCTCGATTCGGGGTGGTGACATCTTCAGAACCCAAGTATCCTCTGTCAAGTACGATCATCTAATGTTCATTTCTGACATAGTATAAATGGGTAAATGAGGTGTGGACGGGAAGACTGATAGAAAGAGACCAGACAGCAGTACAGACAGACAAGGTCATTCTACAAACAACTCGACATCGTTTATATATAAAAATAGAAAATACCAATTCGGAGTCAACACGGCAGTACACTACTGCTACATTCTCCGCTACGCGAATAAAGTGGACAAGACTGTACAAATTCATATCAGCTCAGGAAGGAAACTTAGTTTAAGCAATACCAAGTACACAAACCTCTCAGAAGACAGAACTTTCGCCCTAGGCAGTTACCCGAGTCAAGCAGTTACCCGAAATTAATTACTCTCACCCAGAAAGTAGGACTTCGTTTCGTTTAAAAGTTCAGATTTTAATACTCATTTTCCATTTCAATTTTTATTTGATATTAAGTCACGAATCCACTTCTTTCTTGGACACGAACATCAGAGGCCAACTTATTATGAACGTACTAAACACAAGGACAATTCGCGTGCACACATAAGAACTTACTCCAAGCTTTGCACAAAGTGCGTGGCAGGCAATATACACTTCGTAATGGAATAATATCAAGGCAGAGAGAACTAGAATGTGTAATGCATCCATAAGCAAGTATGCATGAAGAACTACACATCTACCACACCTATTAATTGAGTATGTACAGAACAAGTAACAAGTTATATTCCACTAACAAAATGCTATGAAACGTTCTGATTATGCTTTGCATTACAGACTTGAAAATCAACCTTAAATATGCTTTCCATTCAGCTTGGTATCCACGTGGCAACAAGCATATGTAACAATCCACTAGGGAAACAAACAACAAGTAGGTGTATGTTATACTCCCCTAATAAAAAAAAACTGTGAACTATTCATCGCTAATCAATAAACAGGCACGTCTTAAAAGACAAAACTGAGCGTTAAGGGGCACTGGGCATTACTGCCCAGGTATAACTGAGCGTTAATGGCGAGTTACACCCCGATACACATTCGCGTCATATCCAAACGCGCGTTACGCACCGACAAACAATCGCCGTCATGTCCAAAAGCGTGTTACGCACTTACAAACAACTCTTTTAAATTACATCCAAGCCCGCGTTACGCACCGACAAACATTCACGTCGCATCCAAACGCGCGTTACGCACGGACAAACATTCCCGCCAAATCCAAACGCGCGTTGCGCCCCGCTAGGATCCAAGTCGTTTAATTAGGTCACCAGTATGCTCCACTCAACTTCACCTGCCGCTTCTCGGGCCCGAAGAGATACGGAGAGACGGCTCCAACTTGCTCGGAATTAATAACGCAAGTATACACACACACTCGGCCAGGCAATAAGTTGGAAGGCGGTCGCGAAAGGCACGCGTGGAGCACAAACAGGATATTTGTTAAAATTGTCTATTTTACTTCACTGGCGATGGTTTAATTTTCCTTCGCTATTACAGGGCTTCAGGTTACGCCTGCTTGCTTGACTTCAGTAATTACAGATTAAATTTATCATGATATCATGATCCAAGTTTGTTATACATCTCGACTTTAATTTTTACTTCTTTATGTATTCTCTCTCCTTTCCTCTCTCTTTCTGTAATATATATATATATATATATATATATATATATATATATATATATATATATATATATATATATATATATAATATATATATATATATATACAATTTACTTATTTATTCTTTTAATTTGTTTTAGAAATTTTACGACGTCTGTGTTTAGCCTTTTTTATGAGCAATCTAATTTTAGAAACCTGCTTACCTAATTAATTAGCTTTTTGTCTCGTTTTATTGCTTGTGTGCTCTTTCAAACTACTACTATTACTACTACTATACTAATATTCATAATAATAGTAAAGGAAACGGTAAAACATTTGATACAGTTCAAGTATTAATTCTAAAATACTCTAATAATGCAATTTGTTCCACTTTGAGTTCCACGAAATTTCATAAAAATGGAAAAGGATCCCAATATTACATTGAGTTCCTAATGGAAGGTTAAAGGGCATCTTCTTGAATACAATTTTAATTTTGCGGTTTACTGAGCCAACAACGCAAACAATTCAAACCTAATTGTTGAAATTTTATTAATTTCAGAATATCATACATTTTTTATGACACTGGCAATTAACTATTTCAAAAAAATATATAAGCAGGCAGAATACGTAGATTTCTTAATTTTACGTAACTTGGTATCATGAAACTTCTTTGCTCTCTATAAGGCAACACTACACCGACTTCTCATCCAGTACGGAATGCGTCCAATTTGTTTTATAGAGCCCTATACTAGAAAATATTATATGTCAAATACAATTTCAAAATAACTTTAACTGAGGTCATTTTTGCCCTCACAAGAACAACACACACTTATATATATATATCATACTATATATAATAGTATATATATATATATATATATATATATATACACACACACAACACATAATATCTATATATATACACTGAATAGATATATAAATATAGATTTAATACACGAATATATTTAAGTGTAAGTAATAATGTTTCCACTATTCGATAAATTTGCATTGTGTCACATTTTGCTCTTACACACGCATTTATACACACACACACACACACACACACACACCCACATATATATATATTTATATATATATATATAGTATATATATATATATATTAATATATATATAACATTATATATATATATATATATATTATACATATATATATATATATATTATATATATTTATATATATTATATATTATTATATATATATAAATACAGGTGATGCCACGGAAGAAACTGGAAAGACGAGGAAGCCAAGATTGCGTAGACCGAAAGATCTTGGCTTTCTTGTCTTTCCATTTTTATTTATACATAGCATCACGTTTTATATACTTCGTGATGAAGTTCATATTGATATATATATATATATTATATATATATATATATATATATTTGTATATATATATTATATAATATAAAAGTTTTATATATATATAGATATATATATATATATATATATATATATATATAATATTGTGTGTGCGCGCATGCGTGCATCGTGCGTAAAAACTGAATGTGACACGATGTAAATTTATCAAATAATGGAAAAAATAAATATAAACCATGGAATCAGAAACGCAGCCTGGAATGGCAAGTATCACAAAATTGCTGGATCTAGTTAATATCACAGGGTCTCGGTTTAATATCAAATACAACCAGGTGTGGATATGAAAATTGCATGTCGATCTATTTTGCACGGTTCGAAATTGCACAGAGAGAGATACCTGCACTGTATTACATATGATGAAAGTGTTATTGAAGGTGAAGAGAACTAGACGGGGAAGGCTGTCCACAAAGATGCTTATACACTAGCTATTCTAACTAAGATTACAAAGAAATGCAGAGAATTCCCAAATCTAGAATTGACAGGCAACAAGCCTCCATGATTTTTACAACTCATTTACAATTCACTCATAAAGCATTATTTCTTCAGCAAATTATATAAATATACTCATCTGCAAACTTACATCCACGTATATATAAGAAAACTGAAACTCATAACAAACATGTCCAAAGACCAAATAAATAAAATTAATACATAAAATACAACCGCAAATACAAATACATCATAACAAATAAACTACAATGACAGTACACTTCCTAGAACATGGGCAAAAGTAACACTATGAGCGAATAATTATGGAGTGTGCTTCTCGCTGAGACAAAATATTTTCCTTCTACAGGAATCTTGAAAAAAAAAATCCACAGGAATAAAAGAAATATTAGACGGAGTAATCAATAAACAAGTGAGTTTCTAACAATCACAGCTTCGAGTGACTGAATTATGCACCTAAAACCCTTATTATCTTGATTTTAAGACATTTTCTCATCTAATAACAATATGATTATGGCAAAGGCTCTCCATTACAAGAAATCAACACAGAATCAACACAAAAAAAATATCTTGGGATGATTACAGAAAAACTACAAACGGCGCAAAACAAGCAAACTCTTGCCGGGCATTGCAAAGGCTTTCTAACGCCAACGAATTCCTCTCCAGAAGAAGAAGAAGAAGAAGCAAAAGAAGAAGAAGAAGAATCGAAACAAGGTCTTAAAAAAAAGAAAGAAAAAAAAACGGCCTTGACAAAAACATCCTTTCCAGTCGGAGCTCCTGAACATTGCTATTCACTTCACGTTCCGGACTGCAGAATCCTTCTAACACTTAAGCTGATTTATATCTTCTAGCGGCTTGCGAGGAGGAGGAGGAGGAAGGAGGAGGAGGTGGAGGAGGAGGAGGAGGATGAGGAGGAGGAGGAGGAGGAGGAGGAGGTACGAAAATCCCTCCAGTTTTCTGCGTAAAAATTTTCGACAGTCCTACGCTGTGTATAGGATTCCCTTTCATTACCTTAAAAGGAAGACAAAGGAATCGGAGCAGTAGGAAGAAAATGGGGCGATAGAGACAGAAGGAAAAGAAAGGAGAAAGGAGAAGTGAAGGAAGTTAAGAAAAGAGGTGGGAAGATATACAAAAGGTTAGGAGTGAATGAAAAGAATGAGAGACAGGCGAATGACGGAAGATTATAGAGATGAAAGGAAGAGAAAGAAAGGGTAAAAGAAAGAAAGGGTAAAAGAAAGAAAGAGAGAAAGAAAAACGTCACATTTTCCTAATCTCTACGGCGTCAATATTCCTACTAGCCTAAAATCACAAGCGTTCACAATATATATATATATATATATATATATATATATATATATATATATATACATACACACACACACACACACACACACACACACATATATATTATATATATATATATATATATATATATATAATAATATACTATATATATGCACAAATAAAATCGCAAAAAAAGCATAACGATGACATTCAGCCGTATATATTCAAGCTAAGAAATCAGAGAATTGATAAAAATAATTCTTCGGCTCATATCTGTAAGTCTGAAGCAGGAGAGAGAGAAAAAAAAACATTACGTCAAGAAAAAAATCATATATGCAAGACAACAAGCAATAAAAGTAAATAATACAAGCAACGCACTTTGTTAAGGACCGCAAAAATATATATACAACACAGAAAAGAAGATACTATAGCTATTTAGGTTTCTGAAATAAGGTGAAGAAGAAAAGCCAATACATGGACAAAATTACTCGAACAATTCGATGAGTTTCCTCATTGCAAAGTCAAAGCCGATAATAATTTGTGGCAAATACACAAATAACAACTAAAAAGCAGATGTAATAAACTCAATTCCGTCATTAGAAAAACCTCTCTAAAGCAACAGGACTGGGTATAAAAAGGATAAAAATGAACTGAAGAAAAAAAATTTGGATTGAAATAAAAAGAAAGTTAGAAAAAAAAAATTCTCTCCTGCTGGACCCCCAAAATCCTGCCACTCACGCCACGTCCGGGACTGAAGGATCACCGACAATTAAAGTGATTAATATATTGTAGGGGCTTCCATGAGAGTGGGAGGTAAAGAAGGGGGGGAGGGGAGGGGAGGGTAGGGGCGGGCGGCGGTGGTGATGAAAATGACTACCTTTTTCAACTTGGAAGTTCCGTAAATTTTTCTTGCTTTGGGAAACCTTAAAACGTCCTCACCGAAGGCAAAGGAAGAGAAAGATGGCGAGAGAAGGAGAAATAAATGATAAGGATGAAAAGGATGGAAGAGTGGCAAGTAAAACTGGAAGTGTGAAAGGTAAGTAGGAATTGGGAAAAAAGGAGGAGATGAAAGAGGAGGATGAGAAGAGAATTAAAAGAAAAAGAAGCGTAGAGAGGAGATGGAAACGAAGGCACAGGAATAGAGAAAACAAAACCGATCCTGACCCAGTCCTTCAATCCCTTTGAATTTCCCACAGGAAGTTTCCGAATAACATTTTCTTCGTTATGGCATCCTATCTCTACTCTTCTAAAGCCCCCGTGACCACGAACAACCCTACAAAACAATCAGAATATCAAATGATATATAATAAAAACACAAATAAAATGGAGAAGATGAATTTATCTATATGAAAATGAGCTCTGTCCGTTTGGAGGTATAAAACATAAGATAAAAGTCAATAATACTTCAAATGGCTATCGCATTCATGCGAAACCGTATTTCCTAAAATTTCAAAAGTTTAGTATAAGGAATGTCAATATTTTGAGATCTTTCCAAAAACACAATAAACGACTAAAACAGTAAACTAGTTTACGGTATAACTGAGGCTTTTCAATTCAAGAGAATTCCTCTGGAAAAGGACGAAAAGAGAGAGAGAGAGAGAGAGAGAGAGAGAGAGAGATACGCAATTCTTAGAAAAAAAGAAAAAGAAGGAAAAAGCTATTGACAAAAATATCCTTTCCGGTTGGAGCTCCTGAACATTGCTATTCACTTCATGTTTCCGACTGAAGAGTCCCTCTAACACTTAAACTGATTTATATCTCCTAGGGGCTTGCTGGAGGAGGAGGAGGAGGAGGAGGAGGAGGAGGGAAGGCAAGGGGTAAGTGAAGACGAGGTAGCGGAGGTTGGAAATGAAAATTACTTCCATTTTCTTTTTTATCATTTTCTGACAATCCTACTCCTGAGTATCCCACCATAAAAGTAGGGAGAGCAGGAGGTGGTCGCGAGTATATGTATGTACATGTGTGCGTGTGTGCGCGAGCGCGCGAAAAGGATCTGGGCGTAACTGAAGGAGACGAAATTAAGGTGAAGGACGGGAAAGGAAGCGAAGGGGTGGCAGGAGAGACGAAGACAAGAGACCCTCTAGTTCGTAACTGAGAATCTTGTCGTTCTCTTCCTAAAGTTTGCGCACAGCAACGATTTCTAAAATCCTACTCCTCTTCCTCCTACGCCTCCTCCTACGAGATGTCATTGACACGACTGACCAATGAAATGTGAGAGGATCCCTCATAAGACGATTAAAAACCCCAGAAGAGCATGTTTGAGCACATCCCTTGCGTGTCCCGTCTGGTAACCAGGAGCAACCGTCCTTCTTTTTCCCCTCTTCCTGATATGCGGCGACAGAGAAGGAAGGAAAGGCGAGATGTGCCTGTTTGCAGACGAGAAAGATGTGGGACTAGGGGTAATAAGTGATGGATGGTAGGAAGATGTGGGAGGAGGGGAATAAGGGAGGGATGACAGGAAGCCGTGGGAGGAGGGGTATAAGGGAGGGATGGTAAAAAGATGAGGAGGAGTAAAAGGGGGAGGATTACAGGCTGCTCTTAAGCAAGAGCCTGTGCCTTACACATGCTGGTTAAATCTAAACAAACAAAAGGGGACTTGAAGAGAGAGAGAGAGAGAGAGAGAGAGAGAGAGAGAGAGAGAGTAAGAGATAATCAAGGAAGATGTAGAAGGTGATGATGGAGGGAAAGAAGCCTATAGGATAAAAATGAGTAGGAAGATAAAAAAAAAAAATAGGCAGAAGGAGGAAGGCGAAGTAGGAAAACGGGAGAACTGAGGGGAAATACTGACAGGAAACGAATGAAGAGGAGAAAAAAACAAAAACAAAGGATAGGAAAGTTTAAGGGAGAAGGAAAGGCAAGTACAAGAAGGGGGAAGGAGAAGGGGAGAAGGGGAAGGGGAGGGGGAGTGAGTGACACGAGACGAAATCGGAGTCGATCAAGAGCAGCTGTGGAGGATGATTTCCACCTGATAAAGCATATGATCAACATCCCCTAAAAAGGCGGCCGATGTTTGAAGAAGGAGTCCAATCAGAAGGTTCTTTGCCACAGCTACTGATCCGAAAAGGGCTCGAAGTTGCAACCTGTCGCCGCAGGTTCCTGGTTAAGAGGCGCTGAGAAGAAGTAGGTACACTTTTCCCCAGTCATTTGTGCTTAATTAAACTGACAGACAGACAGGCAGACAGACTTAAATATTCACAGCTTGGTCATTGTTGACACAGCAGCGATGACCATTAGATACAAAAACGCAAGATTTAAATATACACATAAACGCGCACATAAGAAATGTAGAAATATACGAGTGCCTCTTTCACGCGTGAGTCATTCATCACTGACTTCTCTTTTACTGTAATCTACTTTCTCTCTCTCTCTCTCTCTCTCTCTCTCTCTCTCTCTCTCTCTCTCTCTCTCTCTCTCTCTTTTAATCACTTATGTAAAATCTTACAGGCTATATATGATTTATGTAGTAGTAAGACCTGTGTGCATGGTAAAAAAGGAAATAATAACCTACT
>NC_087220.1:41213359-41220859 GCF_015104395.2 Macrobrachium nipponense | reverse complement strand
CATATCTATATACCTATCTATCTATATATATATATATATATATATATATATATACATATATATATATATATATATATATATATATATATATATATATATATATATGTATGTATGTATGTATATATGAATAGACATTCGGAAATAAAACAAATCTCGGAAATTAAAAGAATAACACAAGATTAACATATGAGAGAGAGAGAGAGAGAGAGAGAGAGAGAGAGAGAGAGAGAAACATCGAGTGTAGATTAGAACATATCAGACTTCAAGAATAAATACTCCATTTATCCGTGACAATGATTCATATTGAGAAAAAAAACGCATGGTAGGCAGGGAGGAAGTAGTCCAAAGTGGCGAATCTTCCACTTTCAGAGAGAGAGAGAGAGAGAGAGAGAGAGAGAGAGAGAGAGAAATTTTATGAATCATTTAAAATAACAAAACTATGAGATGAATGAGAGGAGCTAGAGAATTTTAAATGCTATATAGAGCGATACCAAAAGATGAAAGAGAGAGAGAGAGAGGAGAGAGAGAGAGAGAGAGAGAGAGAGAGAGAGAGAGAACTATACTAGTAAACTTCAGATATTCTTCTTCTTCTTCCAGCTTTTTCCCATTTTTAATATGGGGTCGCCGTTTCGGATGAGCCGTTTCCATCTATTTCTATCTTGCGCTTCTGCCTCATCAATTCCCTTCTCATGTAAATCTCCTCTCACACAGTCCTTCCATCTCTTTCTTGGTCTCCCTCTCTTTCTTCTTCCTTGCACCTCCACTCTCATAGTATGTCTCCCAGCGTGGTCCTCATCTCTCCTCAACAGGTGTCCATACCATCTCAGCCTCCCTCCTGCACTTTCTTTGATACTTCCACCACCTTAGTTGACCCCCACCTTATGTAGCTCATTTTCTGATCCTATCCACTCTTGTTACCCCAGACATCCACCTAAGCATTCTCATTTCTCGACCACATCCATCTTCTTCTGCTCTGCTTTTCTCATGCTTGCTGTTTCCGTACCATACAGCATTGCTGTTCTTACCACCGTCTTGTGAAATTTTCCTTTTAACCTAAGCGGCACTCTTTTGTCACAAAGAACTCCCGAGGCCGCTCTCCAGTTGTTCCAGCCTGCCTGTACCCGATGTTTTACTTCTTCTTCCATACTTCCTCCAGCGTTAACAAAAGATCCCAAATACTTAAACTTATCAACTCTCCTTATTTGCTCTCCACCAAGCTGAATACTTTCTCTATCATCCCCCTCAGTGGTGGTACACATATATTCTGTCTTGGATCTACTTATTCTCATTCCTCTGTCCTCCAGTACTTGTCTCCATCTTTCCAATTTCACTTCCAGATCTTCCCTGCTCTCTGCACACAGAACAATATCATCCGCATACAATATGTTCCATGGTACTGTCTCCCTTACTTCCTCTATTATAACATCCATCACTATGTTAAAGATAAATGGGCTCAGAGCCGACCCCTGGTGTAATCCTACTCTCACCTCAAAACCTTCTGTCTCCCCAACACTGCTCCTCACTCTGGTAAATACATTCCGGTACATCTCTTGTATCAATCGCACATACTTCTCTGGCACCATCTTCTCCCTCAGGCTCCTCCATACCTCTGTCTCGGGACTCTGTCATAAGCCTTTTCAAGGTCAATGAATACCATATGTAGGTCCCTTTGTCTTTCCCCGAATTTCTCCATTATTTGCCTCAGACAAAATATACCATCTGTTGTTCCCCTTCCCTTCATAAATCCCATCTGCTCTTTACCTATTTGTACTTCTTCTCTCAGTCTAGCATCTATCATCCTTTCCAGTATCTTCAAAGTGTGGGACATCAATTTAATGCCCCTATAATTACCACACTCTTGGACATCGCCTTTCCCTTTAAAAATTGGGATCAATATACTCCCACTTCAGATATTCTTTTGTATTAAATAAAACATAAGAAATGAAAATCCTAATACGTCTGAACTCAAGCTGAGCTACAAAAAAAAAAAAAAATAATGAAGAATAAATAATTGAACATGACACTGATTCCAATTTCTTCACAGTGAAATGTTTGTCGACAAACCTTTCATAACCTTCGTCACTAAGCAACGAAGTCTTGTGGCTCTGATGTTTCCCTTAAAGAGAGAGAAACAATAGAAGAGAGACCAGTCAAAAATAGCTCTGCCGAAGAGCATTGACACGCAACTGGAACAAGAGTTTGGGGTTACACAGTTGCTATGGAAATGAAGACACTCTTGATGCTCTCTGGGTGGTTTTAAGATAGTCCAAAACTATCTTTTAAGATGGTCAAAAACTGCCTTTTGAGATGATCAAAAACTATCGTTGAAGATAGTCAAAACTCTTTTAGGATAGTTCAAACCTATGCTTTAAAATGGACAAAACTATCTTTTAAGACTAAAAATTCTTTTGTAAGATAGTCACTACTTTTCCAGGATAGTTAAAAACTATCTTTCAAAATGTTTAAAACTATCTTTCAGGATGTTCAAAACGATCTATTAAGACTATAGGAATTGTTTCTTAAGATAGTCAAAAACTATCTTTTAAAATGGTCAAAACTATTTTTTATGATAGTCAAAAAATATATTTCAAGACTATCGGAAACTATCTTTTTAGACGTCATGACTAACTTTTAAGATGACCAAAAATGATCTTTTAAGATAGTCAAAAATTATCTTTTAAAATGATAAAAAATTATCTTTTAAAATGGTCACGGTCAAAAATGATCTTTTAAGATGATAAAAAATTATCTTTTAAGATGATCAAAAATTACCCGTTAAGATGGTCAAAAATTATCTTCTGATAGTAGATAACTGTCTTGCGCTATTTGTATCCTCTTTTCGTTCCAGGTTAAAGTGGCAATTTTCCTTGACAGACCGTCGCGGGAATGAATATCATCTCGAAGAATCTCCACTTCTTTTAGGACAGTCAAGAACTACTTTGAGCTTTCTTGACCTCGCTTTAGAAAATTATCTTAAAGCATCTCCTGCTGTTTTAGCGGGTATGATTTTTGATAATTCTGTAAGCTGTAAGCAAGATCCATACAGTCAAATTCATTATTATTATTATTATTATTATTATTATTATTATTATTATTATTATTATTATTATTATTATTCAGTAGATGAAACCTATCCACAAGGAACAATCCCACAACGGTCATTAACTTTGAAATTCAAGCTTCCAAAGAATGTCGGTTTCAACCTTCCACTGCAGCAGTAACTGATCATGATTTAGAGCCAGTGATCTGTCATCGCACCGAGAGAGACGCGAACCCGCGACATCTGAGTGGCATGTCACAACAATAACTAGTATATCGATGGTAGATTGGTCTGATTCCGTGAAATGGCGTCGCAAGACATATATATGGTCTTCGGCACTGTGATCACATTTCACAATACATTATTATTTTAGAAAATGTAGTTTGCTCATTCAAATTCAAATACCCCGAGAGAGAGAGAGAGAGAGAGAGAGAGAGAGAGAGAGAGAGAGAGAGAGAGGGAGATGTATGAATCGATTAAGATAATAAAACTGCAAGACTAATGAGAGGAACTAGAGAATTTGAAATGTTATATAGAGCGATACCAAAACATGAAAAGATGAGAGAGAGAGAGAGAGAGAGAGAGAGAGAGAGAGAGAGAGAGAGAGAGAGAGAGAGATTTATGAATCGGTCAAAATAATAAAACTGCAAGACGAGTTAGAGGAACTAGAGATTCTTAAATGTTGTGTAACGCGATACCAAAAAGATGAACGAGAGAGAGAGAAAGAGAGAGAGAGAGAGAGAGAGAGAGAGCAGACACTAAATGGCTTGTTGAAGCCATTCGTCGTTAAAGAAATGACATTCGCAAAAGTCCCGGGAGGAAAATCTTCCTGGGTTCCGTTTCCTGCGATGAGAAATAGCGTTCCGGTCCGAAGTGACAGCGGGAGAGGGAGAAAGTTAAGTTCGAGCTGAAACGAACGCGCCCCTGGAGGGAAGGAAGGAAGGAAGGGCGGATGGACGGAGGGGAGGAGGAAGGAGGAAGAGAGATGCCGAGAAGGAAGGAAAAGATGAAAGAGGCAAAGGAACCGAAAGATTATATTTGGAAATCTTACATATTAAAATATGTAAGATTTGGAAGTGTAATCTTTCGGTTCCTTTGCCTCCTTCATTGAATTTTTCCTGGTATCCTGATTTCTCACAATTTTTCTTTTTATTATTTAAGTAACTTTTTAATTGAAAGGCCAATAGGAATGAGCAGCCTACTGTCCTCATCTAGCCAGGCCAGAAATTTCTTTTTTAGAAAGGATAAAGAGTGGTAAGACTGGGGAATAGTCATACAAAGTTCCACAGTCATAAGAAATAAAACCAAATATCTTCAAAAATACCAACGATATTAAGAAATAAATAAAACAATAAACAAATAAGCCTTCGATAATATCATCCAACAAATAAAAAAGAAACCCTCTCAAACTAAAAAGAAATTAAATTAAAATAAAACAACAAAAGTCATTCCCGCACTGTAACCAGACTATGGTCATGCTGACCATTTACCCAACCTACGGCACCGAAGCAACCTCGTTGCCAGACGTATATGGTAAAGGGAGTGAGTGACAGCCATTCAATTTAAACTTCCGAGCCACTTCGTTGCTGTATCTAACAAAGGAGAATTGTCTCTTGTTTACGCCGATGATGGGTTAACACTACTGACGGGGGATGCTTGTGAACACAAGCAGAGATCTGACATGGAATTCTCATCGGCATTTTAGTAATTTTTAGTTTTAAGAATGAATGATTTGTTTTTAGCTTTCTGTAAAAGAAAACTATTGAGATGGCTGTTTGTCTGTCCGTCCGCCATTTTTCTGTTCGCCCTCAGATCGTAAAAACTACTGAGGCTAAAGAGCAGCAAATTGTTATGTTGATCATTCAACCTCCAAGTACCAAACATACCAAATTGCAACCCTCTATCCTCAGTAGTTTTTATCTTATTTAAGATTAAAGATAACCATAATCGTGCGTAAGGCACTATCGGTGCCAACAACACAGGGCTCCACCGGGCCGTGGCTGAGAGTTTCTTACAGCATTGTACGCTGTACAGAAAACTCAATTGGGCCGAAGAAACTTCGGCGTATTGTTTAGTTATTTAATACTTGGTCTATGATAGGTTGATTCTTGGTCAGGAGAGGGTCAAGGCCATTAAAAAAAATTAGAAATAAAATGCAGAATAATGATATATATAATAATTCATATACATGTCAGATGACAGTAGTACAATATGATTTTTCGACCATCGCTATTTTAAGTGCAAAACATTCTCCAAAACAAACCTAAAAAAAATTATGATGCAGAATACATAAAATATTAAAATCCAAAGACAATGACTCTCATTCAGGCAAAATTACCCATTAAGCTAACAATATTTATTTTCAATAATATAAAAGCACAGCGACTATATTAATTCTATCTGTAATTACTATGTAAAACAGACTATACATATTACGTGAAAAGCAAAGGCAAATGAGAAATTATTCGTGATGCCTCTTCATTTACCACAAATTGAGTTTAAATTTGATTCCTTTAAATCATTCGTACTACTCAAGAACCAAGATTCATCCACAAACCCAATACATAACTTTCCAAGGTGGTATATTCTATAGAATTGCAACTGTACACGGAATACAATTCCTCTCTATATAGCATTCAGCATATTTTCACTGTAACTCTGTAACTTTTTATTGTAACTTTCAGATAAATCTGGAAATGGTTGTACGGCACAGATACCATAGTTTACACATATCAACCTATATTTTCCAGGAAAAGAGATTGAACGAAAGTTCACTTATAGTTGTTAAATTCAAACAAATCTATCGATATAAAACGATACAAAATAAAAAGGTAGTGTAATGTGGCTCTCATCTTTAACGAATGAAGTTGTCAAATTCTGGACGTCTTGCTCTATGAGCTGACATGGACGTGCATAACTAACATACATACCTGGAAGCATGCATATATATGCTTATACTAAGTGTGAAATTAGATATACATTTACACATATGTACATCAGTTTAGACTTCCTTTTTCTCAACAGGGGTAATAATTCTGTGCAAACTCGTTCTGCATGCTAATCGCGTTTTTGGTGTGGTCAACGTTAATCGGACCGTATTTTGAATAATAATAATAATAATAATAATAATAATATACATACATGAAGAAGAGCACAATAACATAACACACTACACTACACTACGCACACATACACACTCACACACAATCTTCGCTTAGCAACAGATAGACATGAGTCGGCAATCAAATGAAAAAGTCCCTTACTGCAACACTGCGTCTCATGCGAAAACCGTAACTAGGACAGCGTATGTATATAAGCAGAGGAAAAACTGAATCACGAAAATGTTTCGGAATTCCTTGAACTTCCTGACAGAAAACGACTGTCGTTGGCTGAAGGAAACTTATGCAAACGAACACGAGGATCCAGATGACTTTGCAGCGGACGTGTTCCGACTGAGAGAGAGAGAGAGAGAGAGAGAGAGAGAGAGAGAGAGAGAGAGAGAGAGAGAGAGAGAGAGAATTTTCTTTAAAGAGCAATCAACCGAATATAGGATTTCCACAGAAAAGAAAGTTTCCTACAAGATAGCAAGGAATATATATATATATATAATTATATATATATAGATACTATATATGTATATGTTTTGGGTTAATATATCTATATATATGTATATGTGTAATATATATATATATAATTATCTATATATATTATATATATATATATATTTTATATATATATATATTACAAGTTTGCTTGAAAAACGTTACGTGTCAGGGAGAAAAAAACTCGAAACAAATCCTCCACACAAACGTGCTGCTATCCAAATCTCAAACTTGCGCGAAAAACGTTCCGTTAAAAACGTAACCGGAAATAGATAGAGAGAGAGAGAGAGAGAGAGAGAGAGAGAGAGAGGCCTTCCCAACAAGTCGCGGGAAATTCTTCCTTAAAGAGCGATTCACCGAATTCCCAGCCTGGAAAAACGTTCCTGGACGGCGGCGTCGCGGAGAACGGTGAGATGAACTTTCCAGACCTGAGCAACGACGATGAAGCTTTTTGCTGGAATGATCCTCTTCAATAAAACTTCCATTTCTTCCTTGTGCTCGGACTGCCGTTACTCCCTCTTGCAATTAGGCTCCCGAGTTGCCCGAACTTATTTTCAGAATCTTCACTTCGTTTTTTTTTTTTTTTGTACGACACGCAGACTCAAACACACACACGTGAATCTGTTATACAAGTAATGGAACCCATAAGTTTCTAGATCCTGTCTTAAAAAGATGACCAGTCCTTATCTTCCTGGATTATCCTGAACCAGTGGAACTCTGCGTCCTTTAATTGCCTGCCTTTGTGTCAATGGTTCTCTTGTGTATTGCCGATATGGGATTTTTTTGTCCAATGTTGCGAAACTTAACGATATTGGTTATTAAAGTGGTATAGGATTTCTTTTTTATCTAATGTTGCAG
>NC_087220.1:41195859-41203359 GCF_015104395.2 Macrobrachium nipponense | reverse complement strand
ATCGAGAAAAAAATTTCCCCTTTGGTTAAAGCATATATGAAAATATATTAATTCCGAGGTAGAGCGAATTAGATATTAAAGGACATTGTAGCTCGATATATGTATATTGAATCACAAGGAAATGTGATATGACTTATAGATTGGCTACGTGCTGTCAAAAGCACTACAAACACTACCGGAGTCGAGGTGGGTTGATGTTGTCTCCAAACCAACTAATTACCTGCGCGCGAAAGGTATATGAGGGTGAGAGGCGACATGAACTTTTAACCTCTCGCGGTGGTGTAGTAGGAAAAGCTTCACTGACGTTCCTGGGGTTTGAAAGGATCCATAGGTTCGCGCCCTGGTCCAGCAAATCTATTATCGAGAAAAAAATTCCCCTTTGGTTAAGCATATATGAAAATATATTAATTCCGAGGTAGAGCGAATTAGATATTAAAGGACATTGTAGCTCGATATATGTATATGAATCACGGAAATGTGATATGACTTATATATATATATATATATATATATATATATATATATATATACTATATATTATATATATTACTTATATATTTTTTTCTTTTATATATACGTAAATATACATGTATGTATATATATATATATATATATATATATATATATATATACATATATATATATATATATATATATATATATATATATATATATATATATATATATATATATATATATATATATATATATATACCATAAATACATACACCCTTACTCCTTTACCGAAGCACAAATGCTTGCGCATGCGCACCTGTATTGCCTCTTCCTTTTCGCGGCTCCTTCCTTCTCCCAATCTCTCCTGAGTGATATTCGAGCCATTTAACTAACATCTTCACATCCCTCTCAGAGCCGGTTTGGTTTTGACAATCAAAAGGCCTCCCTGATTGCCAACGGAAATGAGACCCTAGGATGTTTTTCGGGTGGATCTCTCTCTCTCTCTCTCTCTCTCTCTCTCTCTCTCTCTCTCTCTCTACACACATAATCGTCTGCTAAAATTTTTTGGAATTTTTCTACATTACACAACAGTTAATGTATTAATTTTCCATTATAAATGATCCATAATCTCTTTGGAATCATACACACAATCATACACACACATACTTATTTCGCAAAAACCTCTCAGGATTTATCGGACATAGACAGATACACAGACACATAATTGACAGAACTACCCAAAGAACAAGACCCAGTGCTGACAGAAGTCAGCTTACCTATCTCTCTATTGAATTCTGATAGCAATATGGGTACGTTCCTCAGACCACTGAGATGTCTTTGCTGTTCAAATTAATGAATTATTCCTGTCTTCAAAACCACTGTTATCATAACATCATGAGCCTAAAAGACCAGATTTCATCAATACGTTGTCTACCATGCACAAAACATCGTTTCATTCGGCACCGTAGCACAAAACCCACTGGAAAGCATCCTTTTACAACACGCATTGCAAACTTCAAGAATATACGTTTTCTATTAGCAAAGTAACGAACGCAACGCCCAAGGTCCGTTTTCTATGCACTGCAGTGAACTCAAAGCACAGGATCCGTTTTCTATATGTCGAATCGTTCGTCAAGCACAGGCATCAATGAACCAGGCAAGCAAATGTTCCCGTGAATAAAATACGAGAGTACACTGCGAGCGCACTCGTTAGGGATGCTGGTTGGCGGTACAGAGAATGCTACTTTCTTAATTGTAATTTACTTTCTTAATTGTAATTTAATTATCTATTTATTTTCTTCTTTTCACCAAATGGCCGTCTTCCTTAAACAGGGTTGGTCGATTCTTGGAAAATCGACCAGGCAGATATTGCGAAGTTTAACATTTAAGTGTTTAGACTTGGACGAACCCCCTTTTCTGAAAACGTCAATCAAACTAGAAATCATGCCAGTAAGAAATAAATAAAAAATAGGTAGAAGAAAATTCATACTAAGTGAGTAGTGAAAATCAATTAACAAATATTTCTTCCACAATCAAGATCACTTAAGACCAACGGATATACTAACAAAAATACTAATATATTTATATTTATATAGAAATAACTTTTGCAACCACAAAAATAATGGAAAAATATGAAAAACCTTCACAATTACTTTAGAAGAAGAAATCCAAGCATAAAATTATCAGTGAGATTAAAGAAAAAACGTTAACAGAAGGAGCAATGAATCAAAATATTACCTTCAAATTAAAATTAAGTTTAAGCAAAATATTCAAAATGATTAGAAGTCAGGATAAATACCGATTGTTTTGTATAAAACCTGAAACATTTCAAAAAGAAGAAAAAAACCCCAAAATTGACAAATCCTCCTTTAAAATAAAAGACCATTCAAGATCATAAAAATCTAACTGAAGAGGTCTTTTGTTGCTCTTAACAGGCATAGGAACTTGTTCCAAAGAGACAGGATCCTGTTCCTAACAGACATACTATCTTGTTCCAAACAGACATAGGATCTTGTTCCTAACAGGAACAAAATCCTGTTCTTGCCAGACATAGAATCCTGTTCTTAACAGGCACAGGATCCTTCCAAATGAGTAGTAAATGACCTTACAGAAGAGGTAGTGACAGGAGGATTCGTTAACGACGAATAATAATAATAATAATAATAATAATAATAATAATAATAATAATAATAATAATGGTTATGGTGAAGGTAGAAAACTGGCGTCGCACTGGCTATGGTTATCGATGGCAGGAAATAGAAGAAGAAGAAGAAGAAGAAGAAGAAGAAGAAGAAGAAGAAGAAGATATAGTCGATTATGATGAAGAAAAAAGGGCAAAAAAAAAATAAATAATATTACAGAAAACACGACAGCACAATAAATAAAATACGAATAAAAATATTTATTCTTTAAAATTATCGCAAGAGAGACTGACGGTGAGTACCTGGGTTCCTATATCCCAAGTCAAGCTTACAAGCATGGCCTCGAATCCAGGTTCCAGTAGGTTAGGTTACTTCCAGGGTATATGGAATATCGGCGTTAATGGGCTTTTTGTGGTTTAACATGTGACGGCAAAAATTTGCCATGTAAAAAGTAGCAAAATTGTACCACATGTATACATACATACATACATATATGCACATATATTGTATATGTATTAATATAAATAATATATATATGTATATACATACATATAAATTATATATGTTATATGTATGTGTATATAAAATATATATATAGATATATGTACGTATATATAATAATAATAATAATAATAATAATAATAATAATAATAATAATAATAATAATAATAATAATAATAATAAGAGTGCATTAGTATCTACGTATGTACCCCGTAGATCTTTGGAAAGGGATTTTGCATTACCACTAAGACCAAACCTCGATCGCATTCCCTGTTGACCTGTGCAGTAAATCAGGTACCAATTGGTTGAATGAAAACTCCCCAACAGGAAAAACAATTCCGGTCAAAACTAAAAACAACCATTCAAACAACAAGAATAATTACAAAAGTGAACAACAGATGAGATGGATTAAGGAGAGTTCCTCTGAGGTGAAGAGCAAATGAGAGAAATACAAAAAATGAAGGAAAACTGAGTCACAGGATAAAAAAGGAAAAGTTCAAGAAGGGAGAAAAAGTCGAGACTAATCAACAGGGAAATTTTCCCGAGACTGGGATACCCGGAAAAAAAGGAGGAAGTTTATTTCCCCATTCGTTTCCTTTCAGAAATCAGTATGGCGGTAAAAACGTGAGATTAATCAAGTAAAACGACAGGTTGAGAGAGAGAGAGAGAGAGAGAGAGAGAGAGAGAGAGAGAGAGAGAGAGAGAGAGAGAGAGGAGATCCTTGCACAGAAGGTAAGGTTGCGATAATGAGTTAGATACATTAATAAATGTTTAATATTTATCTAATTACAGAGGAAAATCGTACATAAATACAACTAACTGAGAGAATAACCTTCTCACAACTTAGAGAAACGAGACATCTGATTAATTACTACCAGAGAGAGAGAGAGAGAGACTGGATGATGGATGCTAAGGCCAAACTGAAAATCCTGAAATTTTTCACAAACTGCAAAGATAATTTAATAACTTAAAGTCTTTCGTGATTTTCAAATAAGTGAGAGAGAGAGAGAGAGAGAGAGAGAGAGAGAGAGAGAGAGAGAGAGAGAGAGAGAAAAGGAATTTGAGCTAGATTCCGGAGGTCATGGCGATATTGAAAACATTATAAATGTTACAAATTTCAAAAACAATTCAGTATCAAAACATTTTTAGTAAAGTTTGTATTTAAGCTAAGAACGTGATTTCTGAGTTTTAATTATGAGATCTTAAGAAAAAGATTTCTCTATTTTTACTTGAAAGATTTTGAATAGGACACAGAGAGAGAGAGAGAGAGAGAGAGAGAGAGAGAGAGAGAAAGTTGCTGTGAAGCTTTCTCTTTCTTGAAGGCCAATCAGACACATTCTACCCATCACAATTTGCCACGGGAGAGCTTAAGGAGGCTGGGAAGGGGGGGTGGGGGGAGGGACGACTTAAACAAAGGATGGCCAGATGAAGTCTCCTCTTGGATCAAAACAGCTAAGATTACGTACTCCCTCTATATATATATATATATATATATATATATATATATATATATATATATATATATATATATATATATATATATATGTATATGTATATGTATATATATATATATATATATATATATATATATATATATATATATATATATAAACAGACACTCACATACGTGTATCTATGTATATATAGTATATATATATATATATATATATATATATATATATATATATATATATATATATAAATATATAGCTAAAAAAATTCAAAACCTTTACAGCACAAAGGAAAAACTTTGTAATTGCATATCTGTTTGTGAGAATAGTGACATTTTGCGTTTGTACGTTTGTCTGTTCGTGTTTTGGTCCTATGTGAACACTCTGACTGTTAAGGTAACTGGGAAAATTCTTTGTGAATATGAAGCTCTCTCAATAGATAATATCCCAACTTAACGAGTCAGAAACAGCAAATTTTTCACATGGCTAACTCATGAAAAACCCAAGAAGGATTTATTATTATTATTATGGTTTCAGCAGATGAAACCTATTCACATGGAACAAGCACAGTAAAGGGGCCATTGACTTGAAATTCAATCTTCCAAAGAATGTTGGTTTCCACCTCCCACCGCTAAAGACCCCACACTGCACCAGTAACTGATCATGATACAGAGCCAGTGATTTTTCATGCTCTGTGGGAGACGCAAACCCCCGACATCTGAGTGCCATGCCACGACACTGACCACTATACCAGCGGAGCAGGTCTTGAGGAACGTCACAAATATGGGAACTTCAAACAATTTTTCCGACTTGTCTGTAGACCTTAAAAGTGAATTAGTACTCGGCAGATGGTCCACTGTGGTGAAGTTGGGTAATACCTACTGTCATGAAAGGGATGAGATTAGCCATTTCATTCTAAAATGGTAGCTGAGAATAGTAGGATTAAAACCAACTGAATTGTGAGAGTGTATATATATATATATATATATATATATATATATATATATATATATAGTATATATATATATATATATATATATATATATATATATATATATATATATATATATATATAGTAATCATTTACCAATTAGTTCTTTATCAATAACTAGATACCCGTAAACATCATTCTTAATCAATGCCACATAATCACTTTGAAACTCATGATACCAAATACCCGGGCATCTGAAAGTCTTGGCATCAAAGCAAACCGGAAAATTGATTACACAGAAGCCACTTGTTTCTCTCCCAAGGGGCGAATAATCGCATTATCTGTAAAAGCCTCCCGCCCTTAATGAGCTTTCAAAATTGATTAAAAGAGCAGCATCAACCTGATCCTCTGAAGATCTGCGAAAGCCGACCGAGTTGTTGTTCTTGTGTGGTAAGAGTAGTGGAATGATCATCATCTTCACGTTCACAATTGATCCCTTGATCCAACTTATCCTGCTCCTGGCAGGAGCAACCAGATTCTTCGAACAGCGGCACCAATATGCCGTCAATGTCGAACTCCTCAGTTCCAGATGTCCTTGATTCCTCACATCGCTGGACTGTGGAACCGTCTCCCTAAGGATGTCGTGCAATTAGAGCCTCAAAAGATGAAGGAAAGCTGCAATGCTATTCTCATCGCATTTTAATACATTTCTATCTATTTATGGATTGATTCATTTATTTTTTCTTTCTAATAAGCGAGATCTCTTCTCTCTGTATTTCCTTTTACCTTCTCTCACTTCCTCCTAATGAACTCCATATTCTTTGGAAGTTTGAATTTCAAGTCAGTGACCCCTGTGGCCTTGTTCCATATGAATAGGTTTCTTCTTCTTCTGAATAATAATAATAATAATAATAATAATAATAATAATAATAATAATAATAATAATAATAATAATAATAATAATAATCATAATAATAATAATAATAATAATTAATCTTGATTATATCAGGCATTCGTGATCTGACGTATCCTCTTTGCTTTCACGACCAAGTTCTGGAATTCTTCCTCTCCCTCCGGTTTCCCATCGTGCCATAGTTGGCTGATTTGGATCGGTAATGGTTCTCTTCCCTTATCCCCAAACTGCAGAATTTTCTTCCTCCTTCTGTTCTCTCTTACTTTTTGTTTTCCATTCTACCTTAACCCCAACCAACCTTTTCCTTTTTCCATCAATAATAAGTAAAGAACAGAAAGCAGAGACACATAAAATAGAAAAATAAATTGTGTTTATATAAATGAGACACTTGCAACATTTAAATCTTAAACTATACGAGTCAATATGCTAAACATCACATAACAAGGAATAAATAAAGTCAACATATTACCTAAAGAAGGTAAAGTCAACTTGCAATTACCCTACTGCGTTTGATTTTTATTATTTTAGAACTGCCTACGTATTAAATCAAATAATTCTTAGGTAATCAAATACATACTAAAATAATAGCATGAAAAGACTAGTAAAGAAAATGATATTCACAGCTTACTAGAAATTATTCACAGCAATAACAAAATATTCACACCATTAAAAGAAATTATATTCACATTAAAAACTATTCACATCATAAAAAAATAATATTCACAGCATAAAAATAAAAAATGCACAGCATAAAGAATAATATTTACAGCATTAAAAACTAATATTAGAGCATTAAAAAAATAATATTCACAGCATTAGTAAAAATAATATTCATATAAAAATATAAAATTCCCTGCATCAAAAATAATATTCACACCATTAAAAAAAATATTCACTACATTATAAAATCATATCACAGCAATAAAACCAATCATGGCATTAAAAAAATAACATTCACATCATTAAAGAATAATGCAATCTTCTTTATATTGTAGTGAATAGGAAACAAAGTAAAATGACTGGACTAGAATGAAACGGGAATTCGGTTATTTCCAGGAGAACAGTTTCAATCTGGTCTCTGATTTTTTTTTTTTTTAAAATGGAAAG
>NC_087220.1:41183359-41190859 GCF_015104395.2 Macrobrachium nipponense | reverse complement strand
CATAGCCAAGAGGAATATGTACTGCAGAGTCGAAATAATTTTTTATACCTCTTGGCAACTGAGTGGATAAAATCACTCTCACCTCTGTGTCTAACCCAAAGGAAAAAGTTCGAATCCTACCGGATGCAGATGCGCCTATATGTAAGTAAGCTAGACCGTTATTGTTTCCAAAGTGAAGTTAATTCAATATTACGGGGTATTTGTGATTTATTATCTGAAATCGCGTGTGAATTAGTAAAACACACGTATTATGTATGTATGCTTATATCTATATATATATATATGATATATATATATATATATTATGAATATATATAGATATATATATATATTGTATATATATATTATATATATATATATATATATATATATATATATATATATATATATTATATATATATATATATGGGTAGTTTACAAAACGACGGTACTACCTCCGAACGACAGTTAAGTCCATTGTCGCATATATAATATATATATATATATATATATATATATATATATAGTATATATATATATACATATATATATATATATATATATATATATATATATATATATATATATAGCCATATTCATTAAGATTACATCTGATCCTCCTAAATTAACTTGCATCTCTACACTAATGGCTTAGACGTTGCCTCCTGCAAAAAAAAAAAAAAAAAAAATCAACTTGACGCAATGCAATGATTTAAAACGAGGAGACAAGAACGACTTCCACCCTCAAGTGATATTTTTCAAGGAGGACAAGAAGAAGTCTTCTTCCTCCGCTCTGAAAGGCTCCACTGAAGTGGCGCCGAGGTAAACGTCGGGGAAAGAATTAAGACCTTGTGACCTTTGATGACCGACAGGCCTCTGACAGGTCAAAGGGCAGGAAAATGCTCTCTCTCTCTCTCTCTCTCTCTCTCTCTCTCTCTCTCTCTCTCTCTCTCTCTCTCTCTCTCATATTTTACATGACACTATATTTTTAATTTCTGAGTTTTTTTCATTTGCAAAAGACTCACTTGAGGATATAGGTACTATTTAACACCTCTCTCTCTCTCTTTCTCTCAAATTTTACATGACATTATATTTTTAATTTCTGAGGGTTTTTTATTTGTAAAACCACTCCCTTGATTATATAGGTACTAGTTAACACTCTCTCTCTCTCTCTCTCTCTCTCTCTCTCTCTCTCTCTCTCTCTCTCTCTCTCTCTCTCTCTGTCAGATTTTTAGACATGAAACAATATTTTTCATTTTCAAGGCTTTTTCATTTTAAATTTCGAAAATTGTTTAGTTGAGCATGTGTGTGCATTAATCAGCAATAGCATGTTTCTTTTCACTCTCTCTCTCTCTCTCTCTCTCTCTCTCTCTCTCTCTCTCTCTCTCAACCAACTAAGTAAGTTATTACAATTAAAAAGGAACGAGACATTTTATCTTCTAGTTTGGTCTAATGTACATGAATATGTAACTATGCAATTTTACATATCAATGCACAATGTGATTCAATAAGTTTCTTCACTTCCTCATTACAAAGAAAACAATATACCGAACAGAAAATAAAAGCTCCATACTCCTTTAACAATACCGTAAGCAATCTCTAAAACATAATTATTGTAACATTTTGTTGAAAGTAAAGAATATTAATTTTCATAACCAATGTATTTTATGTCAGAGAAATTACATATGTCCATTCAATTATTAAGTCTTGCCCTTTGTATGACTTTGTATGAAGGCTTCAGTCTGAAATGTGATGGTTGTTGTGTAAAAGCACATTTAGTATTGAATTTGAAAGTGGAAGTCAAAACTAATGAGTAATTATTAATTTTTGTGTTTTATAGTGTATAATAATACTGAAGGCCATTAAGTATAAGGCAATGTAACAGGCGATTTTACTTTTTTTACAAGCAGAATAGGTAACATATAATTAGCTGGAAAAGATTCACCATCGTGTAAACAGCTTAACGATCTCATTATGGTGAGAAACAAAATTTGAAAAATATTAATATAATAGGATATTTAGTAAAATATTAACGCTACAGTTAAGGGGAAATTAGTATTATTATGAGTGGATTTTTTAATGATATTATGCGTGAGAGACTTCAGTATGCATATGTATATATACATAACTATACTTCTTTTACTATTTATTAATTAGTTTGTTCCATTATTCACTTGCTCTAATGTGATATATGCAGCACAGTCATATTCTAAATAATTAATAATGTATATATATTATATATTATATATATATAGTATATATATATATATATAAATTATAATTATAATAAGTATAGATACTTATATGTATGAATGTATACACTATACATACATAATATATATATACACATAATATCTACATATATATACATATATATACATATATATACATACATATATATATATATATATATATATATATATATATATATATATATAAAGAAGTTAGAGTGGCCGGATATCAGGATCAAACAGTACCTGGTTAAACAATGCCTTATAAAATTTACATACATGGTCCTACTTTGGTTCAATTCCGTCCAGTAGTTTCACCGTCTATAGCGAACATACACACATACATAGTCCGACAGTCAGCTTTATATATAACTAGATGACCAACCTGTCGCTGCCCGGGAAAACTCTGAATGACAACCGATAAACTCCCTCTCTTCACATATCCCTTCTACTCTCTCTTTCACTTCCTCTCCCTCCCTCTCTCACTCTCTTTCTCTCCATTTCCTGTTGAGATAGTTACTTCAGTTACATTGCCCAGCACTTTTGACTTTTTATATTTTACCACTTCTCACTCCATTCCTATCTGGGCTGAACTTGACATGAAAGACATCGGGAGTGTCTGTGTTCATCTCAGTGACCTCAAAAACTATGGATTAGACACTAATATCCATCATTTTTGACATTTTATTTTTCACTCCTTCTCACAACCCCTCTCCCCTTTCCTATCAGGGCTGAACTTGGACTTAAAGGGCATTGGGAGCATCACTAATCATCTCAGCGACCTCAAAAGCTATGGATTAGACACTAACATCTGTAGTTTTCGGTTATTTTTAGAGTCACCACATTCCCTCTCTCTCTTCCTATTGCAGGTGAACTTAGACTTAAAGGACATTGGGAGTGTCACTATTCCCATCTCAGTGAGTAGCCATCTTGCTTGGTGAGTCGTACCCGCGTGAAGTCAGATTAATCAACAGATATCACAAGTTTAACATACGACTAGAATTTGAGAAATATCTAGAAGTGTTCGTGAACTATCGGTGATAAGATTAGTGTGAAAATAGTAGGATAAAGCGTCTTCTAAGTTAGTTTATCAAGTGTAATACTATAAATCAGAACAGATGGCAGTAAGTTCCAACTGCGGGAAGAGGTGGCGTAATTTGGCGTGTCTAGCAGATTCGCAATACGATGAGGTAGCAGGAAGGGAACTGGCATTTCTCATCTATGAAATCAGCAACAGTCCTAACCAAAAAGATACAAAAGCATTCATAGATATATTAGAAGGATATAATCCTTCAAACTGGAACAAATCTAATGAAAACATCTTGAAAATAATTGAAGAAGTTCCAAATAAAATCCAAGTGGTCAAGAGACTCATAAAGAAATATACATAAACCAACATATTCCGACAAAGAAATGAATAAGGTGAATCTTGTGAATATCCTAATTGATGCATTAGGAAAAAGAATGCCAAAAGCATGCAAACTGTGTAAGGTTTGTATAGCATCGTCAATCCACAAAACCTAATCAGAAAACATGTTGCTGCATGCAACATTCCGACCCATCCACAAGTGTGCTGAGGTAATACAAGATTTGAGAAAGATACAAGAATTTTTTGTTCAACATGTCTATTCATGGATAGACAATGTTATTAAATCAAGACTGAATGTACAAATAGTTGAGGATGAAGAAGAGAAGAGGAAGAAGAAGAAGAAGAAGAAGAAGAGGAAAACGGAAGAGAAGTAAACAAAAATGAAATGACAGAAAAAAATAGGAAAACAAAGAAAACAAGATAAAAGTATGGATGGCAAGAGATACTCATTGATACTACATATGAGGCAATAAAGCAGCATACCTACGAAGAAAATAAATTACGATATGACAACGAAAAGCAAATCCCGAAGAGGCTCTACCCAGATCTATACAATGACGGGAAAGAGGAAAAAATAGACAAGAAAGACAAAATCTGCAACCTTTTGAAAAGAGGGAATTGCAGATTTGGAGAAAGATGTTACTACAAACATCCTAAGATATGTCAAAAAACTATGAAATATATGGTAAATGTGCATACTTAGATGGATATGGGGATGATTGCAGAGATCTGCATCCAAAAATATGTAAAAACCTAAAAGAAGGAAAAGGATGTAAGTTTCGACAAAAAATGCAAATATATTCACCCCCTGTAGCCATGAAGTCCCAATAATCAAATAAATAACCAACCAAGTAATAAAATCCAAAATAAGAAAGAAACAAATAAAGAGAGAAATCAAGAATATCAGGTAAAAGAGAAAAGCAAACCACCAATGAGATATGCAGAGGTGTCAGCAAAAATTTCAAAGCATCAGCTCCGAAATTCTACTCAAGAGATAATAACTGTATTTATTATGCAAGAGGATATTGCAGAAACGGAGAAAATTGCAGATTCAGACACAAAATGAATAATTATGATGAAGGAAGATCAAATATTATGGAAAAGTTGGATTTTTTAATGTCAGAATTTCTGGAAATGAAAAAAAGAACAACATACCAGAACAGGAAAGAGACATGGGAAAATCCTTATTACTACCAGTATTAAATGAAGGAGAAAACACGCAAACCATCATAGTGATGAATGCGCAGGGTTTAGTTACGAGTAACTCAAAAAGAAAAATAGAGTACTTAGAAGAACTAACCCAAAATGAAAAGAAATAGATATAATGAATATAAGTGAAACCTGGTATTCCCAAGAGACTGGGAATGATGATCAAATAAAAGGGTTCCAAACTTATAGATCAGATAGAAAAAATAGGAATCAAGGGGAACCGCAATATATGGGAAAGACAAAAACAAGGAAAAATATAGAGAAATATAGTAACTCAGATGTGAACTAATAGCGGTAGAATTTGAATCTGAAAAATTGGGAAATGAACTAGTAATATATAGACCTCCTAATAACTAAAGAGTTTGACTTAATAATTGAAAAAAATTGGATGATATATGTAGAAATCACAAGGACTGGACTATTCTCCTATCTGTGACTTCAACTTTCCTTTTTTCGTAGAATGGAAAAGAACGAATAGGAGATTGTGGTTGTACTTATACATATAAAAAAGAGAGTAATAGTAGTGCAGAAGATAAGAGGCAATTTGAAAAGCTATTAGATATGCTACTAGAATACAACATTCAACAAATAAATCACCTGCCAACAAGAAAGGAAAATACTTTAGACCTAGTATTTGTGAACGAGATGAATTATGTTAAAGAAATAATAGTTTATAATGCGAATATTTCAGACCATAAGGTCATAGAATTAACAGTTCATTCCAAAGCAAGTAAAATAGAGATAAGCAAGAAATGAAAAAGTGGGAAGGATATGGAAAATACAACTTCTACAGTAAAAATATAAAATGGTCAGAAATTAATGAAGAATTAAACAAAGATTGGGATAAACATTTTCGTAAGTGATGACAAAATAAAAATAAGGGTAAATACGGAGATATTATATAAAATATTGGAGAAAATAGTGGAAAAATATATACCGAAGAAGAAAAGTAAACATCATTCATGCATACCAAGAGACAGAAGGATCTTGTTCCAGAAATCAGAAAGTGGAAAAAAGGTCTTGCAAAAGAAAAAAAATGCATGGAAAGTTATAGAACTAAAAAGTAGATAGAAAATGCAGAACAAAAGATTATACAATCAAAAGAAAATGAAAAACGGGACTTGGAAGAAAAAACCCTATTAAATATCAAGCAAAACCCCAAGCTATTATACTCATATGCGAAGAAGATGAATAAAAGAAGAATAGAAATAGGCCCTCTGAGAATTGAAGGGAGATTAACGAATGAAAAAAAGGAAATTTTGCAACATACTGGCAGAACGATATAAGAGAGAATTCACCCCTAGAATAGATAATGAAGATAATGATATAGAAGTAAGGGATGAAAAATAGTGAATATTTAGCTGACATAGATATTAATGAAGCTGATATTGTGCAGGCTTAATGAAATTAAAAATGGAGCTGCTGCAGGGCCGGATGGAATTCCTGCTATTTTGTTAAAGAAAGTAGTTCATTCTATCGCAAAGCCACTTGCAAGTATTATTAAGACAAAGTGTAGATACAGGCAAGATTTATGATGAGCACAAAATTAGCATATATTACCCCTACTTTCAAAAGTGGATCAAGACTAGAGGCAAGTAATTATAGGCCTGTGAGTCTAACATCACATATTATGAAAGTGTATGAAAGGGTAATGAAGAAAAAAATATTATGAAACATTTAATAAAAAATAAATTTGTTTAATAAAGGACAACATGGTTTTTCGTACCCGGAAAAAGTACACAAACCCAACTGTTAGTCCACGTGAGAACATATTCAAAAATATGAAAAGCGGAAATGAAACAGATGTGGTTTATTTAGACTTTGCAAAAGCTTTTGATAAAGTAGACCATAATATATTAGCGAAGAAAATTAGAAAACACAATATCGTGGATAAAGTAGGAAGATGGTTAAAAGAATTTTTACACAACAGAAAACAGATAGTTATTGCAAACGACGAGAAATCGGATGAAGTCAAGGTAATATCCGGTGTGCCGCAAGGTACGGTGTTAGCTGCAATACTGTTTGTTATTATGATTGAAGACATAGACAATAATGTGAAGGATTCGGTAGTGAGTAGTTTCGCAGATGACACAAGAATAAGTAGAGAAATTACTTGTGATGAAGATAGGAACGCTCTACAAAGAGACCTTAACAAAGTATATGATTGGGCAGAGGTAAATAGGATGGTATTTAACTCTGATAAATTTGAATCAATAAATTATGGAGACAGAGAAAGAAAGCTATATGCATATAAGGGACCTAATAATGAGACCATCACAAATAAGGAAGCAGTTAAAGACCTTGGTGTGATGATGAATAGGAACATGTTATGCAATGATCAAACTAGCAACTCTGTTGGCAAAATGTAAAGCAAAAATGGGAATGTTGTTACGGCACTTCAAAAACAAGAAAAGCTGAACACATGAATTATGCTTTTTATAAAACATATGTTCGTAGTCCACTTGAATATTGCAATATGATATGGTACCCACACTATCAAAAGGATATTGCACAAATAGAGAGTGTACAAAGGTCCTTTACAGCTAGAATAGAAGAAGTTAAAGACCTAGACTACTGGGAAAGACTACAATTCTTAAAATTATATAGTCTAGAAAGGAAGAAGAGAATAACGCTACATGATAATTCAGGCATGGAAACAGATATAAGGAATAGCAGAAAATATCATGGAACTAAAAATATCAGAAAGAGCAA
>NC_087220.1:41165859-41173359 GCF_015104395.2 Macrobrachium nipponense | reverse complement strand
TGCGCACGGGTTTCATTAATCTACGCACGTGTACACCCGAAAGAAAGTGAGCATCTTTGGGTGACAGGCAGACCTCCATCGTCCGCATCCTGACAGCCTAAAGCTTCACAACTCCGGTCTTTGAAGACAGCCAGTGCGCCGAACGTCTGTTGTGAATGGCCGCCGCTGGAACTTCCAACGACCAGAAATGAAGACACAAATGGAGCCACAGGCAAGGCTGGGAGAAAATTCACTCCGCAACGAACTGATCTTCTTGTGTGTGTGTGTGTGTGTTTATGTATATATATATATATAGTATATAATATATATATATATATATATAGTATATATATATGTATATATAATATATATATATATATATATATATATATAATATTATACCTATAGATATATATATTATATATATATATATATATAGTATATAATATTATATATATCTATATATATATATATATATATAATATATATATATATATATATATATATATATATATATATATATATATGTATATCAAGTATAGAGAGCCCATTAAAACATTGTTTTAAAACTAAGGACTATATTTCGATGGTCTGACTACCACCCTTATCAGGCAGTGAATGACAGAAGTTACATTGGCGCAATATATAGTGGGAGAATGTAACTTCTTCTGTCATTCAATGCTTGACAAGGGTGGTAATCAGACCACCGAAATATAGTCCTTAGTTTCAAAACAAGAGTGTTTTAATGGTCCTTTTATACTTGAGACGTATCCTGTTTTAACAGAAGAATTTATTTAGTGTGTGTGTGCTTGTGTGTGTGTATGTGTGTGTGTATACGTTAACATTAGGCCATTTCCCTTGACAACAATCATTGTCACTTTAATACTTTAACTATTGAATCATGAATGAAATCCCTCTGCAGGAAAATTCAACTTTTTTAGCCGCTCCAATCTCCTGCATATACGGCTCATCAGCAACGTGTTAGACGCTAGAGCACACATTGCATCATTCGCCTGTATCATGCACGCATGCCATATATTTCAGCACTTTCTATGCCTTGCCCCAAATCCCCTTTTCTAATACTTTCGAAGAACAGATTCTTTCATTAATAAATGGTCCCCGCATTCTTCTCACGTTATTAACTATCTCAAAACACTGGTCTCACAGATTTCCACCTTAGCTTTCATAGACACCCCAAGTCTTCCCAATCTGTTACGCACAAACTCTCTCGAAATCTACATTACCATTCAATACTCCATCTTCCTGGTTTCTCTTTACCTTAATGAGAACATTTATGTTGGTAATTATTATCTTGCTTTGTATCCGCTCGTAACCTCTTTCACCTGCTCATGCGGTTTCTCCTCACAATATCCAGTCAACACTAACACACGTGAACGTCAATCATTCCACATTCCACCCACAGCTCATTTTCTGATCTTGTAACTCTGTCCTGCATCTGCTGCTTTTCCTCCGCCTTCTCCCATCAAGCAACCCTTAAAGATATTAAACAGATATTTAATTGCTTGTCAATTAAAAATTCCTTACAACTATCGATTTGGAAAATTGAAACAAATGAAGTCTGAGACTGCGATTGCCATGAAAATAGCGCATAACAGAAAAGTTTCCGATATATATATGAAGAATGTAACGCACGAAGTAGATATTCACAGTAACAAAAAACAAAAATACAAAAAAACAAAACAATAGATCAAAACACTGTCTAACTTTAAAGAATGTCTTTTATAACACAAACCTCTTGGATATAAAAATATCTAAGTACATTTGATAACTTTCAAAAAATATTCTCAGAAGGTCTGAAGACAAACAGAATGCCAACACGTGAAAATCGTAACATAGAGACGATATGCAAGACGAACAAACATTAAAATAAATATTGAATCTTAAAAAAATATACATTGAGGAAACATGAAAAAATATGCACAATCATTAAAAAAAATATGCTCACACAATTATGTTTAATTTTGACCTTGACTTAAGTCCGGCCGTCGATTTCATCAATGAAGCGTGCATCATAAATAAGAAAGTTTGGGCGAAGGTTAAATTTTCGCTTGACCTTTGACCTTTCAGAATGACCTCACTCAGCAAATCGGCTTCACTGGTGGAGTGTGCACACCAAATATGGAGCTTCTGCCTCGTATATTCCAAAAGTTACGTCTAAGGTTAAATGCCTAGTTGACCCTGTACCCCAAGTACGACCTTGACCCTTGTATTCACAGCACCGCTAGACGAACTACATGGAATTAATATTTTAGTGCTACAAATATCTCTAATAGACGACGGACGGACAAGACAAAAGGACAGACAGACAGACAGACAGACAGATAGGCGGGCTAAAAGGTTAATAATGACCACTTAAACTTCTTACGAGCTTCAACATATTAAAAATACTCCCAGAAAAACATGTGCTAAACAAGCTTTGAAATATTAATTGGGAAAAAAATTTCCTCATCAACTTCATTAATGAGCAAGAACTTGGAAGAAGAAGAAGACCAACTCGCTGCATGGGAAAAATAGCTCATGCATATTGAACAGCCCTGGAAAAGGTTGTTTCCAGAGACTCTGGAAGACTGGATATGACAGATCTACGATAACGGAGAAAGGAAAGAAGAGAGAAATTCAAGAGCAAAGAAATACTTGAGATATTCCTCTACATAGATAAAAATAAACACCTCATCAAAATTCTTAATGAGGTTCTACAGATATTTGTCCATAATACATTTTCACTGTAGGTGGTAGTGCCGTCAAAGCACCTCTCGTGGAGCACTGCAGACATCACTAGTTTAGTTTAGTTTATTGACAAAACATACAATACATTATGTAACTAACATAAATTTATACAATAGTCCATTATTTTATTTACAAAAATCACTGAGAACAAAACATAGTTTTACACACACACACACACACACACACACATATATATATATATATATATATATATATATATATATATATATATCTAATATATATATATATATACACATGTACATATACATACACCCACACATAATATTTTGTCCAAAATAAAATATCAAACCTGTAAGTGGTAAGTGACCACTTCTCTACAGGTCGTTTGCAGTGTCCCTTCAGCCCCTACCTGCACCCACGATTAGCATTAAACTTTATTTCCATTCACGCTTCCCTTTTTCGTTCTTGCTCTCCAACTTCTTTGACAATGACTTCGTGTAACTGTGGCGATCACTCTCTGCCCAACTTTTAGATCCTTGATCTTCCTCTCCTTTATTTTCTGGGTCTCTACAGCTTCATGTCCATCCACCCTAACTGTCTCTTGTTCCTGTCTTTAGCGCAGAATGGCCGAAAGTGGCCCGGTGCTTGGCTTGACTGCCTCATTTTCACAAAATCACAAATCAAAAAAACCTATTTATTTGAATTGTGTTATCGACCCGGCATGAAAAATGTCTTGGCCCTCCGACGCACAAACTCAATACTTTACGAAAAATGTGATAAATTCCAGCAATAACAAAACGACAGACGCGATACAGCGATTCAGTTCTTCGGAATGACTAGAGATTTAGAGATTTACTGAAGTACACTTCGTTAAACTTGACAGGTGTTATGGCTCGTTCGAAACAGACGTCGAGACAACATTCTGCATCCACAATAGAAGGCAGAGACTTTGGGTTTGGTTTCCGACAAATTAAACTTACAAAGTAGTTGACGTGAACGTAACCAAACCGTTCCTTCCTCAAACAAGGGCTCGAAACAGTTTCTCCATATAAGACAACTCTTTGTCAGATATAAGACAAGTGTTACTACACCAGGACGGAAATGCATAACTGTTTCTAATTACTGGTCATTCATGTCTGCTATTTTCTCTCTCTCTAACTCGGCTGCTACCCACATCAATGAACTGGTCATCTGGTACCAAACCAAAAAGAAACAAGCCTCAGAGAGAGAGAGAGAGAGAGAGAGAGAGAGAGAGAGAGAGAGAGAATTAAAAGATAATTCAAATGGCCAAAAATATTTTGATATAACAATCCTAAAAAAAGGAGAGAAAAAGCGAGAAAAAAAGAAATAGAGGAATGGCTCCAGATGACAAATTCCTCCCAGAATACAAAAAATAGCTTGTTAACACCGCAGCCAAAATACTCCCCAAGCAATCCCTTACATCTGAATTACATACTCGACCTCTCACGACCTCCCAAGCAAACTGCCTTTGGCCGTAAGCACCGCACCGCAATTACTTGTAAGAATAACGCGAAACACTCCGTTAATACATGACAGCGATTTACTCAGGACACTTCGTTATACGTGACGGGTGTTATGGCCCGATTTGAACTCAGATTAAGAAGCAGCACGCGTTCACGATATAACCCCCCGATATTTCACCTTTGGTTCCACAGCAATTAAGACACGAACGGAGGTGTGTTGCATCAGTAAGGCCCGCTTAGGTGTGATGTAAAAGGAGAGAAGATTAATTAGTTACTTACTGTCGCACTTGTACACCAGTATCGGGTCCGAATATCTACTGGTTAACACGACTTTAAAGTAAAATTTAGGGGCCAATATTCTACATAAAAAAGTAAATATTAACTACCTTGTGCTAGGTTACTGATTAGGTTAGCAGGAGTATAAGAGAGAGAGAATTTGATATGATTTAAGTTTAATCTGATAGCTTGGAGAGAGAGAGAGAGAGAGAGAGAGAGAGAGAGAGAGAGAGAGAGAGAGAGAGAGAATTTGATTTGATTTGAGTTTAGTCTGATAGCTTTGAGAGAGAGAGAGAGAGAGAGAGAGAGAGAGAGAGAGAGAGAGAGAATTTGATTTGATATGATTTTTGAAAGTTTAGTCTGAATACTTGGAGAGAGAGAGAGAGAGAGAGAGAGAGAGAGAGAGAGAGAGAGAGAGAGAGAGAATTTGATTTGGTTTTTGAAAGTTTAGTCTGAATACTTGTAGAGAGAGAGAGAGAGAGAGAGAGAGAGAGAGAAAGAGAGAATTTGATTTTTGAAAGTTTGGTCTGAATACTTGTAGAGAGAGAGAGAGAGAGAGAGAGAGAGAGAGAGAGAGAGAGAGAGAGAGAGAGAGAGAGATTTGATTTGATTTGAATTTGTTTAAAGTTTAGTCTGAATACTTGTAGAGAGAGAGAGAGAGAGAGAGAGAGAGAGAGAGAGAGAATTTGATTTGAATTTTGAAAGTTTAGTCTGAATACTTGTAGAGAGAGAGAGAGAGAGAGAGAGAGAGAGAGAGAGAGAGAGAGAGAGAGAGAGAGAGATCACTTCAATAAGAAATCAACAATACCTCTGACCCAACTCCATTTATCTGCATTACACACTCCAGGCCTCACGAAATCTCACGCACACTGGCTTTGCCTGCCATGTCCGGGCCCGCATTACGGGAACGAATAACGTAATAAATTCCGGCCGTAATAAACTGTCATACACGATACACTTCGTCACACGAAACAGCGACTTACTCAGTACACTTTGTTTTACGTGACATGTGTTGTGGCTCGTTCTAAATGGAAGTTACACTTACCAGGCATTCATACTATAAGCAGATTTCTCCTTCAGAGAGAGAGAGAGAGAGAGAGAGAGAGAGAGAGAGAGAGAGAGAGAGAGAGAGAGAGAGATTGATTGATTGATTGTGTATTATATCTGGCGTCACAACATCTGGGTAATTGACACCGAAATAAATTAAATATAAAAAAAAAAATAAATTTTTGATAAACTTTTTATATAAAAAGATCTATAAAAATATTATATAAAAATTTTGTTCATATATAAGTTCTTACATAGACAATCTATGTATAATTTAAATTTGGTTAAGGAGGCCCGCCTCCCTCATAAAAATATATAACTGCTCTATATTATAATCCTTTCCAAGAATTGTAGCTAGGATAATAATTACCTACTCTGTCACGACCCCAAGACAGTACCTATGTCTCAAATTCAAAGAATCTGGGACATTCAACCAGCAAATGTCTCACAGTCAAGGGCACAGTACAGTTCTCGCAAAACGGAGGATTTTCACGAGACATCAAGAACCCATGGGTGAGTCTTGTATGTCCAATCCTCAATCGGCACAACATCGTTTCTTGCCTCCTTGGCATATACGGACGGATATGAACCAAGGAGACACTGATGACGTGATACTACGCATTTTTTTGATTATTTAAAATATCCTCCCATTGGGACTGCCAACATTTTTTAACTCTCTGACCTACTACAGGATACAAATCCCGATATGGTAGTAGGCATCTTGTGGGTTCTGAGGAGCTGACTGCAGACTTTGCAAGTTGGTCAGCTTTCTCATTCCCAGCCACCCCAACAAATGGGCAAGGCACCAACAGAACTTTATTTTCTTTCATTTTCTTTTTAGTAGAGCAGCCATTCCAATATATCTAAAAATCGAGGGTTTAAAGGTTTAAAGGGTTTAAAAATTTCCAGTGATGAAGAACACTTCTTGAGTCACAATATATAATAAAATTATTTTCATTCCGAATTAAAACTTCCTTTAAAGCTTTTAAAAATTCCATATAATTCTGCTGTAAAAATCGATGCAACAGATGATAACCTGCCACTTCTCTCTACATCAGGGAAGGCTACACCAAAGCCGACGCCTGCATCTGACTTTTGAGCCATCCGTGAAAACTGCAATGGAGTCCATCATGTTGCACGGAATGTTCTAAAATATTGACCGCATGGTCTCACTGGACAATTCTGTCTTGGTAAAGTAAAATATCTACAAATTTTTACCTCCTGGAAAGTTCCAGGGGGACTAACTGAATATTTTGCTAGTAAAAATCTCGATTCTTGGCATATTTAATTCACGGACAATAAAATTTACTCTAAAAGCAAAATGGATGAGGTTGCTTGGGGTGATTTTCATAAAACTGCCAATGCCTTTCATTTTTGTTTCATACAAATGCTGGTTAAAGACCTAGGTAGCCTCTGGAATCTATACCAGCTCCGAACCAGCAGACGCTTGTAATGAAGATCCAGTGGCACCTCATCAGCATCTACAAGCATGCTCTCGGTGGGAGATGATTTAAATGCTCCTGTAAATAATCGTATTCCTCCATGATGAATTGAGTTGAGCATTTTAAGGCTATTTGGCTTCGCAGAAGTGTACACCTCACACCCATAACTTAATTTTGAAAAGACCAAGGCTTTATATAATCTCAAACATCTGAGTTCGGTCTGCACCCCACGAAGTGTGAGACACGACTTTCAGCCAAATTCATTGCTTTCAAGCATTTTGCCTTAACATATTTCAGATGTGGAATCCAAGTCAGCTTACTATCAAAAATCAAACCAAGAACCTTGTTTTTCACACCAACATGGAATTCTCTGCCTATGAATGAATAGATCTGGATCAGGGTGGATTCCCCTTATATGACAAAAGTGCATAGTTATCGTTTTACTGGCAGAAAATCTAAAAACCATTAACCTCAGCCCATTTTACTATATTATCAATGCAGAGCTGAAGGCGGCGTTCAGCCACTGCCATCCTTGATGCTGCAAAGGAAATTGACCAGGTCAT
>NC_087220.1:41130859-41163359 GCF_015104395.2 Macrobrachium nipponense | reverse complement strand
AGAGAAATGGGAAATTGACCAGCAAGCAGCAAACATCAAACTTCTCATCGTTAAGCAACTGACAACAACTCCAACAATCAGTAATCTTGCATACTTCAACCGACAAACCGCAGCTAGCAATCTGGCAAAACGCCTGCATACAAAAAACAATAAATTGCTAAAGCGACAGCATAAAAACCAATAAATTGCAAAAGCGACTGCAGGTAAATACCAATAAATTGCTAAATAGATTGGATGAAAATAGCATTAAATTGCTAAACCAACTGCATGATACCAATAAATTGCTAAAACGACTGCATACAAATAAATTGCTAAAATGACTGCATGCAAATACCAATAATTTACTAAAGTCACTGCAGGTAAATACCAATAAATTGCTAAAACGACTGCATGAAAATACCAATAAATTGCTAAAACGACTACATACAAATAAATTGCTAAAACGACTGCATGCAAATACCAATAAATTTGCTAAAGCGACTGCATATAACAATGAATTGCAAAAGCGACTGCAAGTAAATACCAATAAATTGCTAAATAGATAAGATGTAAATACCAATAAATTGCTAAACCGACTGCATAATACCAATAAATTGCTAAAATGACTGCATGCAACAATACGATATATGCTAAAATGACCTACCGTAATATTGCTAAAAATGACTGCATGCAAATACCAATAATTTACTAAAGTCACTGCATGTAAATACCAATAAATTGCTAAAACGATTGGATGCAAATACCAGTAAATGGCTAAAACGCCAGCATAAAAGCCAAATGTTTTTTAAAAGGCCAGAATACAAAACTGCTAACATGCAAAAACCTGCAGTCTTATAAATGCCAGCTTACAAAAACAATCTATTTGCTAAAAGGCCAATATACAAAAACCATCAATCTGCCATAAGACCAGCATTAAAACCCAACAATTTGCTAAAACACCAGAACAGAAAAAACAAGTTTGCGAAAAGGCCTACATAAAAGCAGCAATTTACCAAAACATCATACAAAAAACAACGATCTACCAAAACGCCAGCCTACATCAACTAGCATTCTATCAATAAGTAAGCCTGCATAAACCAGCTATCTGACAAAACGCCTGCATACAAATACAACAATCTCATATAAAAAGCAACAATTTGCCTGAGCACCAGCATAAAAGAAGCAGCAATAGGCCCAAAGACTATCATATAAAGCACAACAATTGACTAAAACACCTGCATACAAATACGACAATCTCATATAAATAGCAACAATTAGCCAAAACGCCAGCATAGAAAAACGAGCAAACAACTAACCAAACCAGTTTACAAGATTCAGCAAACAGTTCGGCGCTCACTCCCGAACTCAACCAGCAAAACAAACAGACCGCAGTTCATGCTAAGTGAGCAACGGCGCCATTAACAAAGGCCGCGTTCAAGATGAAAGAGTGACAAGCACAAAATGGTCCTCTCGCAGTGTGGATGCTTATTGGTTTTCTGAGAACCTATTCAGCCGTTCATGCAAAGCCGATATCGGACTTGCAAGCCGTAATTGCTTACTGTTTGCTTAGTGGATTTCTTGTTTTATAACCCGACATCATGCACTGTCTTTCTTAGTTCGAATTGGTACATATATTATATTTCAATTTGATGTAATATTTTGACATGAGCACTAAATTTTCACCTTTATGACAGTTTTATCTGAAACCACAATGCGACTTCATCAGATCACTAACTTTAAATTTATAATTTATATAAAATGAACGTTTGTTTTTCGTTATTTTAAATGAAAATACCACGACGGACAAAATAAATTCTAACTTCATTGTTATATTGACGGAAAATATGAAAAGTAATTCTTCATTTAGTACTGATACAGGTTAGATGCACACAAGCAGTACATAAACAGATAAATCAATTTTTTAATCATGCTATGCTTCAATTTACTTAGAACATACAACATTCTACCTCTCACTTAATCAGTCACATAATATTAAGTTGAATAATTAAAGTTCGCTAAAGTATCAGGAATGTGTAATCATTATTTTGATCAATATTATACTATTTATAACGCAGTTTATATCCATAACTCACTTTTTGTTTATAAAGCAAACAGCGTACATGATGAACACTGTAAAATATTACATACTCTTAAACAAGAAATGCAAGGCAAAACACTATAAACTATGTATATATGGTACATTTCCCAAATTACTTCCGAAATGTGAAACAGAAAGCAAAAACAAAAAAATTATTACAAATATAAATATACGTGTACAAAATATCCCTACAAAAATAAACAAATTGCTTGTCTTTTAAAATGACACTTCACCCTATACAACTGACCTGAAGTGTAATAGCTCTGTAAGGAAAACTGATAGCATCAATTTATCATGCAAGAAAATAACATTTTACTTACATTGTTATGTCGATAGCAGCGGCCTTTACAATAAAAGCAAAGGGACACTAAGATGCAGAGCTAGATTGCAACTATCAGTGCAATGATGTCATAAAAACTTCGCAACTTTCAAATGACATTCCATCGTATATGGCCAACTGATTAGAAGTCATAAAATATAACTATTTGGAAAATTAATCTACATTTTGCAGACACAGAATCTATAACGATACAATGATTCTCGGGAGAGATTTATAGAGACACTGCAATTGCTTTCTGATGGCCATAAGTCAGGGCAGGACGAAGGTCATTTTTATGACGAGGTTGCCTCTCTATAAAAATGTTAGTGTTATTGTATATTTCCTGTACCATAAACTTGTTATTTTTTTTTCTCTTTTTTCGTGACAGCTCTAAGATCTACAGGGCAATAAAGTCTTATACAGGAATTTAGCCCAAGGAAAACTGTCGGTAGACAGCATTCAGATAAATAAATTATTTTGTGCAGATGGTAACAAAACATCAGTATCTTAGGTAAGAAAAATGATTAATAGCAATACTTCCTTACGTTTTATACCATCATTATCCCCATTTAAAATTTTCTTTATTGCAAGCACACACATAATCTATGTAAGAGTGACTTTTCAGGAGTACACACACACACACACACACACACACACACACATGTATATATATATATATATATATATATATATATATATATATATATATATATATATACATACATATATATACTAATTTAAGCACTCTTATTATAAAGATGATCACAAATAATTGAAAAAAAATACCAGCGGAAAACGTTCTGATTGCTATTCAGCGGCATTTGAAATTAAAACAGAAATATGACCAGCAATTTATTTTCATTTAGCTTTTTCACAACGTGCCACATTGCACCCAAGAGTCTACTCGGAAGTAGGTCTAATCCGGAAGTGGATAAAGAAAAGGATACTATTTCATCATTTCTAGCTCGAAAATACTATATCTAAATCTTACAGTGCAAATGTACATAAAAATGAGAGAGAGAGAGAGAGAGAGAGAGAGAGAGAGAGAGAGAGAGAGAGAGAGAGAGAGAGAGTTATGGCCCGTAAGAGAAAACTAGACACTTCATCGAAGCTGAAAAGTCTATGGGGGAAACATCCATACTTCATCTTTATGACTGTCAGCTCTTAGGGTTGGGGACTGGGGCACTCCTGAGGAGGAGGAGGAGGAGGAGGAGGAGAGGAGGAGGAGGAGGAAGAGGAGGAGGAGGAGAGACATTGATGTGTAATATCTAAGCCGCCGAAGCAATAGGACCCCTATTAACTCTTGACCTAGAGGTCAGCTTCCCTTCTGAAAGAACTGGCAGATGCTGCTGAATTAATCTTACTTGATTTACCACGGGGGATCATTCTTAATAGTCCCTGACGTAGAAGAACTTCCCGTTTCATAGATTCCCCGCGATAAAAATCTCCGTGTGCGATGAACCTTTTCCTCGATATTGTAACGGATAATGGGGAACGAACCCAGAGGAGTCGCGGGTACAGCAATTAACCCAGCTTTAATTGGAACCGGTACAATAAGGAACCGACAATGCAGCTTTAAAAACGTCACGAGTCTGGCGATTATGTTTGTGGTGATGACGTCGGGTTAGAGCAGATGTTAGAGGCCGTGGGCCTCTAAAGAAATGCATCGGAGTTTCTACATGATTAATGCAACGATAAATGCACCATGCACGTGTGATGACATGTAACCACACACACAGATATATCATTCTTACTGACCACAGACCGCAGTACAATCATCATGACATTACATATCATTTGGTCCAAAATACAAGAACTTCAAACAAAGAGAGCGCTATACAACAACACGTGCAACTCTTCAAGTGTTAAAGAAAATATTTTGACCATGACACCCGTGAACAAAACACCTGTGAAAGAACACTAGTACGAACACAATGATTTATTTATAATAATCAATACTATGCCATAATTAGTTCTACTCAACATAACGCTATTTGCAGTGATGGCATTATACCTTTGTTTCTCATTAGGTATTTTGGGATGAAGTTATCTCCATGCCCCTTCTCAAAATCAACTGCAACCCGCCAAAGTCGACTAACTACCAGATGATAATTTCAACTTTGATTAACAGAGGAGCAACGGGGATTCAATTGAACGTGTCCAAACTGCTCTGCCTCGCCCGGGAATTGAACAGTTTCTCAATAGTAGGACAAGTGATCCTGACCACCAACCACAAGGCTGAATACGCATAATATATATATATATATATATATATATATATATATATATATATATATATATATATATATATATATATACATACATACATATATATATTATATATATATATATATATATATATATATATATATATATATATATATATATATATATGTATGTATGTATCACAATTCGTACTCTCAGAGAGACCCCTTATTGACGAGGGCTCTTGAAGCAGTGAGAAGTGGGCCACCGGATAGAGAGAGAGTGTGAGACGTTTGTGATGTGACATTGACAAGGCCCTGAGCCCCATTTGGGAACTTATAAAAATTTCTGTGCCCGAGAACTAAGTGATGATTCTAAGACCTAGCTGGTGGACTTATCAAATTTACAGCGTGTCTTTCGATAAAGACTGTCATAACTACCAAGAACCAGGTGGAAATAAGTTATAAATCCCTTATTAAGACATTAATAACTATAGAAAGGGAAACATATTTTCATTCAGAACAAAAGGTTTTGAAAAAAAAAGACACTCTACTAATATAGCTGACATCTGACACGATAAAGTTGAGCTCAAGAGTTTGCTACACAGCGAGAAAGTTTGTTCCTACTTTCGAAAGCCCACAGTGAAAATAGCTTTTTCAAGAATTAATCCCTACTACTACTACTACTACACACACACACACACACACACACACACACACACACAAATATATATATATATATATATATATATATATAATATATATATATATATTATATATATATATATATATATATATATACATTATGTATGTATAGATACAAGAGTTCTTGTGTCTGTAACCTGTGTGCACACATATGCAAACACTCGCATTAGCTATTTGCTAAAATGTCGAGAGGCAAGAAAGGCAGCAAGAGCTTTGCAGAAGCCATGGAATGCCAAATACCAAATGAAGTAAAGTTTGCTGAGAATTAAGTATTCGTTTAGGTACTTCTACTATGCATAAAACATTTCGACACTAATTACATGCACTGAGATTAAAACCAGGTTGTAAATCCTTCCATTTAATCTTAACTGTTGAGAGTATGAGAAATGGGAAGATCAAATTGTTATCAAATGAAATAAAATATGAGCGAATACTTGTGAATATACCTGCAGTACCGATGCATCTCGTCGTCTCTTTTGTGTATTATATCTTATTAATAAAAAATTCGATATTGAGTTTTTTTTTAAACCACATGTATCAGGTGTATTGGAAGTAAAGAAACCTGAGAAGCTATTCAAGTGAAATCTAAAGATCAGAATGAAAGTGAGCTCAGTCAAACCGATCACGAGAATATAAACAATATGGGAATTCACGACCCGTTGTTTGTATGTTGGGTGAAGGAATTACAGAATTTATTGGGCTTCTTTGCAAGTCTAACGACGATTTCGGAATCATGCCAACTTTTGCGCTGGTGTTTCATCTTCGTTCCACAGCCTGAGATTGAATGAATAGTGTACGTAGACCTTCAAAAGGTATCTGAATATACTAAATAAAATAATAATAATAATAATAATAATAATAATAATAATATAATAATAATAATAATAATAATAATAAAAAAAAAATAATAATAATAATATAATAATAATAAATTTGGTAAATGACCCTCTTTTAGGCTAAGGCGATACTGGCCTGGAATTGAACTACGCCTACGGAATAATACCAGCACTGATCACGACTTCTGCTTGACCTGGATCTGAGATCCTATACTGTTAATACCAGTATACCAGAATCCTGTTTTAAGAATAGATAACCTTCAGCATTTTTATCATTTTTAGAAATTCCTAATATGAATATTGGGCAGTTACTCAGAAACATTGCTGAGCCAGAGAAGGGGATGATAAGAAAAACAGAAAAACAATACATAAAATCAGCTCGCATATTTCTGCTATTCTCTTTAACAGCATAATAATAATAATAATAATAATAATAATAATAATAATAATAATAATAATAATAATAATAATAATAATAAATAATAATAAAAAGAAGAAGAAGAAATAGTAGACGCTTTTTTTGTAAACATGTGGCGTTGAAGGTCATAATCAGCCGCATCCAGTTTGTATAGCGTTTTCTCTATTTTTGTGATAACTGATTTTTATCTTGAATGAACACTCTACGGAATATGAACACCAGATTCCAGTTACCAATGTAACTGATATACTGTATTCATCGGAAATAAAACTATCCAATTTTGCAACCGGCTTCCCTCTCTAAGTATGACGAACTTCGGTGTAATAATAATAATAATAATAATAATAATAATAATAATAATAATAAATAATAATAATAATAATAATAATAATAATAATATAATAATTATTATTATTATAATAATAATAAAATCTTAATCGGGTGAGGAACTTCGCATCAAAACAACCCTTAACTTTTTTTTCTCTCGTTTATTCACATTCGTTTTTCTAACAGCGTTTCGGACAACTGTCTATCTCCAGGTTCTGTAAAAGATTAAAAACTAACACATTTATATACCTGAAAAACATGAAATGAACATGAAATAATACAATCAGCACAAATAATGATGAAAATGGATCTATATTAAAATATATTCCTGATGACGGCAAAATTATCTATGTTCAAGTTAGGTTTTAATTTATCCCTCTAAAAAAAAGTCACTAATAGTCTTAGCTCAGTTTCAAACTGAGCTTTACATAAAATACTGAAATACGAAAAATTAAAATCAACGTTGAATAAGCCCTCGTCAGTGCTCTCTCATGGAAGGAAATGGTAAGGGCGTTGTTTTTCAACACTACAATCAATAATAATAATAATAATCAATAATAATTAATATAATACAATAATAATAATAATAATAATATAATAATAATAATAATATTAATATAGAACTAATAATAATAATAATAATAATAATAATATAATATGGCAATGCTCTCTTATGGAAGAAAATGTTGAGCTTTATTTTTACGCTGCATTTCCTTCATTTGAGCATTCCAAATAATAATAATAATAATAATAATAATAATAATAATAATAATAATAATAATAATAATAATAAAGTTAAAACAGCATGCACAACGCTTCATGGTCCACCAAAGATGCCAACAATATTGAATCAGACTTAATTAAATGGAAAATTACACTACCCGTCCGCCCCACCTAACAAAAACCACTGACACGAAACTACATTAAGAATGCACCCTTCCCAAGTTTTTTTCATATATATACTTGTAGCATTTTACAGACACTTTCTCACTACAAAGTGATTTCAATTTACCATTAAAATATTAATATCCGCTATGAAACTATTTTCAAAAGCTACAACCACTTACTTCGTTTCCTTAATATTTTCATATTGCTTCTATACTTGAATACATGTACTGTTTATCTTTGTAATCTTTTCCTATGTTTTTCATGGTTCTTGTTTTTATAGATTAAATAATAATAATAAGCAAAGGCCTTTCTTTTCATTACCACTTTTTCGAAACACCAAAAGAAATAAAATTTATCAGAAAAGGAGTAAAAACGATTTCATTTGTTCCTGGAAATATGAAAGAAAATAAAAAGGAGTAATACGTATTTTATTTATGGCAGGGTGAAGTAATGACTTCCAGAACAGCTAAAATACAAAATAATCTTTATGAAACAAAATTCAACTACTTGTTTGCCGAATCCACTCAAGGCCGCAGAATTCAATTACGGTATGACAGGAGCTTAAACAGAGATGTAAACATTGGAACGATAACTGAACATGGTATTAAAATAAGTTGTTGTTTGACATTCCATCTGTAAAAATAAAGGGGGCGTACTGATAAAATATTCAGAGGAAAATTATTTTCGAAATAATTTTCAAAAATAGACTGAATTGGAATGAAATTTTAATTCCCGGTAATTGTGATTAAAAGAATATAATGCAGAACAAAATATTATAATATCCTGCAGATGATGACCCTTGTTTGAAGGACGATGAAGAGGACTCTTACCCACTCCAGAAAAATTGATGACGTTGCGGATACCGTGACCACGAATTTAATGGAATGCAGACGTAGATACAGTGTGATAATAAATTGTCTATCTCAGGCTGTGTATGAGGTATTCAGTTCAATGCTAATGAACACATACCGTAAGCAAAATGAATAAATAAGTGAGTGCTTTCTCAATTTTCAAAGTTTGATCTGCTTTTCGAGCCAAGTGAGAAAACTTCCTTATGAATTTTAGTTTTTCTGTAAAGGAAAACTATTTAGATGACTAGTTATCTGTCCGCACCCACTTCTTAAAACTCCTGAAGCTAGAGGGCTGTAATTTGGTATGTCGATCATCCATCCTTCAGTCATCAAACATACCAACTTGCAGCCTTCTAGCCTCTGTAGTTTTAATTGTATTCAAGGTTAATGTTAGCCATGGTCTTGTGTCTTGCACCGCTATAGGCGCCAACAACACGGGCCACCACCGGGCCGTAGCTGAAAGTTTTTGGGCAGCGGCTGAGTTTCATGGGCCGTGGCTGAGAGTTTCATACAGCATTAACGCCGTACAGAAACCTCGATTGCGCCGAAGAAACTTCGGCGAATTTTGTACTTGTTTAATATTAAAACCGTTGTTAACGCAAAGATGCCAGATTTAACCAGAGAGGAATATATATGTTTCAGATGAGGGTATCAACTGGACAAAACATTAAGATACTGACGTGAATTATTGTCATTACCCTGTCCCTGCATTAGAAGACATGAGCAGCAAAGAAATGAACTACAAGGTTAAACGAACAGAGAATAGAAGAATAGTCATGAAATTCCGTAGCGAACTTTGAAGAACAAAATGTCAGTGTTGGGAAAAGATATGATCAGGGAAATACGAATTACCTGGCGTCACGAGTACCGTGCCCTTGGCAGAAAGAGGCCAGAGATTAACAGAAAATAAAACAAATGAACTAAGAAGAACCAATTTATCGAGGAAGCATCCTCAGACAAGCAAAATCTTCAAAAAACAAACCAAACAAAATATGCAGATTTATGGCGTGCGAGAGGGAATCATGCACATGGGACGGGGTTGGTGGTTGGGGGTTGGCTGAGGAGGAGGAGGAGGAGGAGGAGGAGGAGAGAGAGAGAGAGAGAGAGAGAGAGAGAGAGAGAGAGAGAGAGAGAGAGCTTCAGAAACATTACGGGTACCGCTTTATTAACACCAGGAGAGAGACTGGATGGAGAATCATTGTGTCAGTAACGAAATAATATACAAGTAAATAATGCGCCAAAGTTTCTTCGGCCCAGTCGAGTTTTCTGTACAGCGTATAATGCTGTATGAAACTCAGCCGCGACCCATGAAACCTTCAGCACGGCCCAGTGATGGCCTGTGTCATTGGCATCTATAAGCGGTGACAGGCACGCGATCATGGCTAACTTTAACCTTAAATAAAATAAGAACTACTGAGACTAGAGGGCTGCACTTTGGTATGTTTGATGAGTGGAGGGTGGATGATCAAATTACCAATTTGCAGCTCTCTAGCCTCAGCAGTTTTTAAGATCTGAGGGCGGACAGAAAAGTGCGGACGGACAGACAAATGGCCATCTCAGTCATTTTCTTTTATAGAAAACTAGAAAGGCGATACACAAAGAAAACATGAGTTAGTCATGTCCCGCATTCTTAAGCGATGATATCTGAGAAAAGAAATTAAATAAAATCAAACTCCTTGCTTAATATCGTTAAAAGTAATTTAAAACACTATGAGAGCCAAGATGGGTATTCGTTTGTCTGACTGCTGAACGAAAATCTACGAAATAATTAACATCATTACTCAATATGAGCAGAGAAAGGGAATATATATATATATATTATATATATATATATATATATATATATATATATAATATATATATATGCACATATACATATGTATTAATCATTAAGCAAAAATACGATCAATCACACGCTATGTAACGGGCATGTAGGTTTAAATAGCATAACAAAAACTCGAAACCGAAAAATTAATAAATACGAGAGAGAGAGAGAGAGAGAGAGAGAGAGAGAGAGAGAGAGAGAGACTTTAGAGTGACATGACTCGAAACTGAAACAAAAAACAGAACGATTATGAGCGAAAACGCGGGAAGAAGACTTTCTAATTGACCTGCCTCCTCCCCAGTCACGGTATGTGGGGGAAGAGAATGAAAAGAAATGGATAACAATATAAATATAATATACAGCAACTGAAGACACAAAGGAAGAGGGAAAGACGAGAGAAAGAAAGAAAGGAGTAATACAAGATGACGACAATTAACGATACGGAGAGATATCAGTGTCGTGAAGGCGAGACCTGAGGAAGCCAGAGAGCAAATAAAAGGGAAGTTTATTTGTATATATATGTAAACGGAAGAATAATTGAAAGGGAAGAATAAAGGAAGTCCTGAGTAGAAAGGAGAGTTAAAAAATAAGCCAACGAACGACGGAAGTCTTAACGAGAGTCCCCAGATACAGGGAGCAATGAAGATCTAACGATTTATGGCACAGGGTGTGAAGGCGTAATAGGTATTTATGACCGGGAGCAAAGGAGGTGCCGACGACATTGAGAGAGAGAGAGAGAGAGAGAGAGAGAGAGTGAGTCTCATCTATATATTTAGTACATGAATGTGTATGTATGAATATATATATATATATATATATATATATATATATATATATATATATATATATATATATATATATATATATATATATACATATACAAACAGGCATCTGCATTTATCAGGAAGTCTTGGGGATGAAGTTTCTAGCCCAAGACCTTTTTCGTACCCCCATATATATATATATATATATATATATTATATATATATATATATATATATATATATATATATATATATATATATATATATTCCAACAGGGGTTCCAGCAAGACAACAGCTTACATGATAAGTTTATTAGAGACGTTTCGTGCCCCAAAACATTGGCACATCATCAGTCTGGAATAAAAATTTTTATTCTTTTTTAAAAAACAGTAAAATAAAGTAAAAGGTACAATCCAAAAATATGAATTATTAAAAGAAGCTTAGAAGTATTAAAAGACTACCTATCAGTTCAGAGAACAAGAGCAGAATGACTAGAAACGTGAGGACCGACCAAACTACACTTCAGGCCAACGAAAGGGGAGTGGCAGAGACGTAATTGTTTAAATTAGGCGACAGGTGTTTAATGTAAAGTGACTCAAGTGTAGTTAGAAAGGATGCTTGGGTTGTTGAGGTAAGGATAGAAAAATGTGTTTTTTCCATAGGAATCTTGCATTTTGAGGCATGTGTTCGAATACTCGAGAGTTCGGGATTCGATATCCTGGATCCCGTCCTATAGCTGAGTCCCATGTGACTATAATAACGGACTTGCAACAATCTCCGTGTTGAGCCAATATAAGTACCAAGGCATCTTGGGCATTCATATTTATAGATTACATTGGACAACATAAAATCTTGAAGCTTATCCTTGTAATTGAAGAGGCTACCTATCTTTTTTGGATTTACAGGGATTAGGGTTAGTCTTAGGAAACCTAATTCTTTTTCTATAATGTTTTTATATTCATGCGTAGTTTATCTTGTGTGGATGAAGGGAATTGATGCGTACATATTAAGTTTAGGTACGTTGAAACTAGCGGGGGTGGAGATACGTAATTAGAAACCATTTTATTAATAATATTAAGAACAAATTGCTTTGGGTAGGAATTAGCTGTAAAAATTTCAGTAAGTACTCATTTCATTATGGAAAGCAGACCAGTCAGACGTATATTTAAATGCTCTGTGTACCAACGTAATGACAGAGTTAGCTTTAAAGCCATAAAAACACGAACTGTCAAAATTATTTCCCAATCCAGTAAAAGTACTCTTGCGATATACACTAGTAATAAAACGTTGTTCACTCCTAGTCATTTCTACATCCAAGAAGGCTATTGAATTGTTGTTTTCAGTTTCTATGGTAACTGTAAAACATTAGTGAACAATGTTCCTGTTACAGAAACCATAGACATTATTCTTAATAAAGTTTATGAGGGTATAGAAGAATTTCACGGTTTTAGCAGACACCTTTTTAAGACACTACTCGAACTTGCTGTGCAAGATTCGGCTTTCGTTTTTAACAAACAGCTTTACTCGCAGGTCGAGGGAGTTGCTATGGGATCACCGTTAGGACCTTTATTTGCTAACTTTTTTATGAGTCATCTTGAAGAAAATTTTTAAATAGTTGCCCTGATAATTTTAAAACCAGCATTTTATAGAAGGTACGTTGATGATACTTTTACCCTGTTTAAACACAGTTGGCAATGTTACGAGTTTCTTGATTATATCAACACTGTTCATCCAAACGTGAAATTTACCATAGAAACTGAAAACAACAATTCAATAGCCTTCTTGGATGTAGAAATGACTAGGAGTGAACAACGTTTTATTACTAGTGTATATCGCAAGAGTACTTTTACTGGATTGGGAAATAATTTGACAGTTCGTGTTTTTATGGCTTTAAAGCTAACTCTGTCATTACCTTGGTACACAGAGCATTTAAATATACGTCTGATGGTCTGCTTTCCATAATGAAATGGAGTACTTACTGAAATTTTTTACAGCTAATTCCTACCCAAAGCAATTTGTTCTTAATATTATTAATAAAATGGTTTCTAATTACGTATCTCCACCCCCGCTAGTTTCAACGTACCTAAACTTAATATGTACGCATCAATTCCCTTCATCCACACAGATAAACTACGCATGAATATAAAAAACATTATAGAAAAAAGAATTAGGTTTTCCTAAGACTAACCTAATCCCTGTAAATCCAAAAAAGATAGGTAGCCTCTTCAATTACAAGGATAAGCTTCAAGATTTTATGTTGTCCAATGTAATCTATAAATATGAATGCCCAAGATGCCTTGGTACTTATATTGGCTCAACACGGAGATTGTTGCAAGTCCGTTATTATAGTCACATGGGACTCAGCTATAGGACGGGATCCAGGATATCGAATCCCGAACTCTCGAGTATTCGAACACATGCCTCAAAATGCAAGATTCCTATGGAAAAAACACATTTTTCTATCCTTACCTCAACAACCCAAGCATCCTTTCTAACTACACTTGAGTCACTTTACATTAAACACCTGTCGCCTAATTTAAACAATTACGTCTCTGCCACTCCCCTTTCGTTGGCCTGAAGTGTAGTTTGGTCGGTCCTCACGTTTCTAGTCATTCTGCTCTTGTTCTCTGAACTGATAGGTAGTCTTTTAATACTTCTAAGCTTTCTTTTTAATAATTCATATTTTTGGATTGTACCTTTTACTTTATTTACTGTTTTTTAAAAAAGAAATAAGAATTTTTATTCCAGACTGATGATGTGCCAATGTTTTGGGGCACGAAACGTCTCTAATAAACTTATCATGTAAGCTGTTGTCTTGCTGGAACCCTGTTGGAATGTGTAGCTGTCTGCCCGCTGTCAATATATATATATATATATATATATATATATATATATATATATATATATATATATATATATATATATATATATATATATATAAGATAAATAGATGGATACAGATAAAAATTGTCAGAAAACAGTGCAATTGTGCCATTCACAGAAAGTACGGCATAAGTCCCAATGAACATTCTGTACCTTTTATTTCATCATTTCAACAATAATACCAGAGCAAGGAGTCATTAGGAAGTATATTATTAAGTAGGCTAAATGAAATGAGTAAATATGAGAGCCCCTGAAAATTGACAACATAAGCTCGATACAGGGTAAGGAAAAATCGGTAATAATGGTCGCTAAGAGGCGTTTGAGAAATAAACAAAACAGCCAAAACGGATGATAATTGAAACAATCTAAATAGATATATCCAATTTTTGAGTTAAATAATTCGGAAAAACTGCACGAGAGAAGATACAGAAATGAAACAGTGGCTAATGTAACCCAGGGCAACACTTACGTAGCACCCACATATCACAAACAAATTACGAACATGGCAACCAGATTAACAATCGAACAAATAAGCAAACAAGAGGACACCATAATAATCAAACAGCCCCCAGCGCAAGCAGAGCCGACCCGGGCCACCTGCGCCCGACACCCGGAACCGCCGAAAATGAAATGAAATATTGATAACAGGACCCAAATAACGATGGCGCCGGTTCTGCTGCTGCTGCTGCTGCTGCTGCTGCTGCTGCTGCTGCACTACTTCGGCTGAAATGAGTCTGAATGAAATCAGCGCTGGATATTCAGCGGAAATGGAGCCACTTAATTCGACGTGCAAATCGACTCACAAATGAGTCTGAGCAAGTAAAAAAATGCTCCAAAGTTTCTTCGACGCAATCGAGTTTTCTGCACAGCGTATAATGCTGTATGAAACTCTTCAGTCGAAGACCGTTAGTAGCCTGTGTTGTTGAGTGCCAGACGCACGCTCATGGCTCACTTTAACCTTAAATGAAATAAAAACAAATGAGGCTACAGGGGTGCAATTTGGTATGTTCGATGGCTGAAGGGTGGATGATCAAAATACTAATTTGCAGCCCTCTAGTCTCAGTAGTTTTTAAGATTTTAAGGTGGACAGAAAAAGTGCAGACGGACAGACAAATAGCCATCTCAACAGTTCTCTTTTACAGACAACTAATACTGACAAATAATAATAATGTCACTGGAACTTCGATTTAAAGCATAGATATCAGAGGATATAAGAAGAATCTCATTTAAAACGCAAGTACAGGAGTGAACCGGACAATGATAATAAATAAATGATAATCCAAGGGCAGAAAAATAATATATAATGTTTCCTTCTCTCTACTAGCAGAATCTGGAGCTTATTTCCTAAATCTTACAGGACCATACCTTTCCTCAGGCATGAATTAGACAACGGCACTGGACTGGTCCATTCCACAGGTCTCCTTCAGTTAAATGCTTTTCTAGACTTGTTAGCTGTTTCGAAGCAAAATTAGTCAGTGTTGTCTATTTTCCAATTTTCCACCTTCATATGTAACAAAATAAGTATAAAATGTGAGAAACTAAATTAATCATAACAATAAAATTACTCTGGTAATGCTTTCATAATACCATTTCCACTGTATCATTGTTATTATGATAAATATAATTAGTATGATGGTTATAGTTTCTCATACTCATATTTTTGTCATCTTAATTACAAACAGTTTTGATATTCGTGAAAATAACTTGAAAACCTTTAACAGTTTTGAAGTCATCGTTTCCCTTGCACATAAATGACCAGATTTCAATTAAATAAAAAATTAAAGTACAGATAATTTGATTCCACGTTTAGGCCGTCGTCCAGCCCAGGGCCAACTTCACTCATCAATAACCTCTACATGTAAATATGCAGTAAAAAAAATACCTGAGTCTGAACTAGGGGGCCGTACATAACGTCCAAGATTCGGGACTTGCCGTCTCGATCCTTACTTATAACACTGTTATTTGGATGGTTATATGCCAGATTTCTCATACAATCCCCAGGCAAAACAAGAGCTGTTGAGCATATTCTCTCTCTCTCTCTCTCTTCTCTCTCTCTCAAAATGAGCCTTTTAAACAAGTATGGTGACTGGTACTTTACCTAAATATTGAACTCTCTCTCTCTCTCTCTCTCTCTCTCTCTCTCTCTCTCTCTCTCTACACACACACACACACACACACACACACACAAAACAATCAAACTCCCAGTTAATAAGAAAAGAAAATAACAATATTGCTTCACCGAACTATTCAAAACTTACGGAAGTTTGATGCAAATCCTCATTACCACGAACGCAAAAATGCGAAGAAGAGACAAGACTCGTTAGCGGAGTAAAAATGACAATGTGGTTGCGAAAGTTAATCCACAATATTCGGATAAATATGAAGGAGTCTATTACGAGGCGAGGTGTGTAAAGACAAGGTATTTGTCTCCGAGAGAGAGAGAGAGAGAGAGAGAGAGAGAGAGAGAGAGAGAGAGAGATGAGGCATATGTAGGTTAAGTGCCATCCACCACATTAGTTTAAGAGGCTCGTTTTGAGAGAGAGGATCTGGGAAATATGCGATGGTTAACCTTTGCGAATATTTGCATCCACAAATGGTAAACATATTTCAATGAACATCTTGTAAACTGATGTAAAATTAAATAATCAGAAACCACAAAGTTTCCGCAGTGCTCCAGCTAATTTTCAATTATCTTCCAGAACCTCATAAGACTCTTCCTACTAGTGAGCTTCGGAATTCTCTCCCTTCTCCCGATTCCCCTGAATTCTGCTTTTATGTATCCATCAAAAGACTGGTCTATAACTTTATTCTAATCATAAATCTCTACCTCACACCAGCACCACTTTTGCTCTTTAATCTCAACACCTTAATTGCGTAAAATTGTATATCATTTGTTAGGCTGAAGTTGACAGTAGGATAAAAGCGGCGTGGGGGAAGTGGAGAGAGGTAGTTGGAGTAGTATGTGATAAGAAAATGCAAATCAATTTAAAAGTTAAGATCTATAGAATGATAAGATCAGTGTTAATCTTTGGATCGGAAACATGGGCTCTAAGAAGATAAGGGGAAGTAAAGCTTATGAGAACAGAGATGAGAATGCTGAGGTGGATTATGTGAATATCGCGGCTTGATAGATTGGAAAATGACGAAATAAGAGAAAAGAAGGGCTTAGTAAAGATTACATAGGTGATAAGAGAGTCACGTTTGAGATGGTAGGGGCATGCGATGAGGATGGATAACGAGGAGGGAGTGAAGAGGGCTTGGGAGGAACCTGTTAGGGGAAGAAGATCGAGAGGGAGACAGAGAATTGAATGGTGAGATAAAGTGAAGGAAGTGATGGAGAGAAGAGGTTTGGTGGAGGATGATGCAGTGGAAAAGGCGCCATCAGGCAACCGACCCCTTAATGTAGGGATAACGATAGGAAAGGAGTATATATCAATCTACCTCCCTTCCGGCATCTAACTGAAAGATTTACAAATTATGTATCGTTAATAAATGTGACAGTCTTGCGCACACAACAAACATACACAATCAGGCTGAGTTTCTCAAACTTGCATAACCGACAAGATACAAACATCTGTACGACGGCGTTCCTTTCCACACTTGAGCAAATGCACATATAAATAGGCCTCGTATACATTCAGAAGTGGACAAGTTCCTCAAAACTTCTGCTGCCTAGAAATAACATAAAGATCTCTCGGAAAGTCTTGTACTCGACGACTTCTGAAGTCTACTTAGCGACTAATAATGGCGCTCCTTTGTTTCCACATCTTTTCCCATTACATGAGACGACGATATTTCTGCAAAATAGTGACCAATGAGAAATTGATATGAAAATGATGTAAAAGTTATAATTCTCACATTTATAGATAAAATTTTAATCGTGGAAAGCCTGTCTTTCTTTTAATCGTCTCTCTCTCTCTCTCTCTCTCTCTCTCCTTCTCTCTCTCTCTGAAATGGTGGCGATGTATCCAGATTTACGTATGGGTAAGTTTGTAAGGAGTTATGAATGAGCTTATTAGCATGCCTGAAGAATCTTGTTTATATGACATAAGAGAGAGAGAGAGAGAGAGAGAGAGAGAGAGAGACTGTGTGGGATTGGATAGTTACATCAAGTTTCGAGGGTCTGGCAGAACTGATCATTAGTATATTTATATATATATATATATATATATATATATATATATATATATATATATATATATATATATATATATATATATATATATATATATTTATATATGTATATAATATATATATATATATATATATATATATATATATATATATATATATATATATATATATATATAACAAGGAGCTGAAGGAGACGTCATGTACTAGTAATTGTCCATTTATTAAACATGCTGACGTTTCGAGGACACAGCCTCATTTTCAAAGCTGAAAAACGTAATTATAATATATAAAAATATTACAAAGACTTAAAAATTAAGAAATTTACAATTTAAAAAATATTTACACTTTAAACAAAAATTAAAAAATTAAAAAAAAACTAAAATGCAACAGACAGAATGAAAGAAATAGACCGCTACCTTTCAGGACGGGAACCAAGGACCTAATGACATAAAAAACAGACACAGGGGCACACTCAAGACAGATACAGTGTTGTGGAGGTAGTTTGATTGTTTAAGGGAAAAACAAGCTTCTTAATATATAACGATTCGGTTATTGCTAATTGATGAGGTGAGGTGGCTCTGGAGAGAATTTTAAAATGTTTATATTCAATATCTTGTTTACATTTTTTGGCATGTTCACGTACATTAGAAAATTCAGGATTAGTTAATTTATTGCCTGTTCTGTAACTAACTCCCCGATGACAATCAATTCTGACTTTTAGTAGGCGACGAGAAGCCCCCACATATTTCCCCATGGGTAATCCTCTTGGCCCAGTTTTTTCTAACATCTTTATGTGCCATCTAGAGGAACAGTTGCTGGACAACTGTCCCCTCTCTTTTCTGCCGTTATTTTACAAACGATACGTAGACGACACCTTCTTACTTTTTAGAAATAAAGAGCAAGCCGATCAGTTTCTTGAATGCGCCAATGTAGCCCATCCCAACATTAAGTTCACGATCGATTACGAAGAAAACAATAAACTTGCATTTTTGGATATACTTGTGTCCCGTAACGAGCAGGGCTTCTGTACTTCTATTTTTAGAAAACAAAACATTTAACTGGCTTAGGTACAAATTTTTATATGCAGTTGTCATTTTAATTTCAAACTAAACTCCTTAAGTACTCTCTTCCACAGGGCCTATACTTTATCCTCCACTTGGTCTGGTTTCCACCAAGAAATCTCATTTCTCCAAAAGTATTTTTTAGAAAATTGCTACCCATCCGGGCTTTTTTTAAACAATTGTATAATTTTCTTAATCGTAAGTTTGTTCCTGTTTTTAATATTCCTACTGTACCCAAGTTGGCATTTTACTTCAGTATTCCTTTTATTCATGATAAGTCCTTTTATGTTCAGTTAAATGATCTTATAATATCACCGACACCTTCCGGCAGTTAACAGTAGAGTTATACCAAAGAACCCGTTAACTATTGCTTCTCTTTTTAAACATAAAGACAAACTAAGCTCCTTGATGACTTCCAATGTCGTTTATTTATATACTTGCCCCAAATGTAAGGTGGGGAAATATGTGGGGGCTTCTCGTCGCCTACTAAAAGTCAGAATTGATTGTCATCGGGGAGTTAGTTACAGAACAGGCAATAAATTAACTAATCCTGAATTTTCTAATGTACGTGAACATGCCAAAAAATGTAAAACAAGATATTGAATATAAACATTTTAAAATTCTCTCCAGAGCCACCTCACCAACCCTCATCAATATTAGCAAATAACCGAATCGTTATATATTAAGAAGCTTGGTTTTTTCCTCCTTTAAACAATCAAACTACCTCCACAACACTGTATCTGTCTTGAGTGTGCCCCTGTCTGTTTTTTATGTCATTAGGTCCTTGGTTCCCGTCCTGAAAGGTAGCGGTCTATTTCTTTCATTCTGTCTGTTGCATTTTAGTTTTTTTTTTTAATTTTTTTAATTTTTGTTTAAAGTGTAAATATTTTTTAAATTGTAAATTTCTTAATTTTTAAGTCTTTGTAATATTTTTATATATTATAATTACGTTTTTCAGCTTTGAAAATGAGGCTGTGTCCTCGAAACGTCAGCATGGTTAATAAATGGACAATTACTAGTACATGACGTCTCCTTCAGCTCCTTGTTATATATATATATATATATTATATATATATATGTGTGTGTGTGTGTGTGTGTGTGTGTGTGTGTGAGTGTATAAACACCCACACACACACACACACATATATATATATAGTATATATATACATATATATATATATATGTATATATATATATATATATATATATATATATATATATATATATATATATCAATAGAGGGATCCACAGTAATATCCTTGTTTATCTATATAATATATTTATACAAAGCTTAAAGCTTTCGTCCATCCTACTGTGGGCTTGATCACTAAGCTTAGTGATCAAGTCCACAATAGGATGGACGAAAGCTTTAAGCTTTGTATAAATATATTATATAGATAAACAAGGATATTACTTTGGATCCCTCTATTGATTTATTAGAAGCACGATACAGTGTTTTTATTTTGCATATATATATATATATATATATATATATATATATATATATATATATATATATATATATATATATATGTGTGTGTGTGTGCTTGAAAATCACAGTAGATGCACGTGACTTCATTAGATAAGCGAATACCACAAGAAAATTCAGGCGATATTCGCTTATTTAATGAAGTCACGTGCATCTACTGTGATTTTTTAAGCATAAATGTATAGTTTCTATATATAAAATATACACATACATTACATATATGTATATATATATATATAATATAAAATAAAATTAGCAATTCTGCCAAACCTTGGACACTTGATGTAAATACCCAATCCCACACAATCTCTCTCTCTCTCTCTCTCTCTCTCTCTCTCTCTCTCTCTCTCTCCCTCCTCGGGCACAATCACAATGTCCCACACAACACGATTCTTCAGAAATACTAACAAACCCATACAAACTTACTCATACATAGCTCCGGATACATCCCCACCATTTCAGAGAGAGAGAGAGAGAGAGAGAGAGAGAGAGAGAGAGAGAGAGAGAGAGAGAGAGAGAGAGAGACGGGGCCAGAAAGTTCGAAGCAGTAAATCAAGGGAACGCAGGTGGTCCTAATTGCTGAATTTGCCACCGGTTGTCCTGTCATTATTGGGAGTCTGGCTTCAAGACAATGGTCCTCCCCCGTGATGGACACCGTCCCAGGGACCACCGCCGCCATTCCCGGGAATGCCATCCACTTGACGGGAATTGGAATAAGTCCCCTTAACCATGTTTTGACTCTACCTCGTCAGTTCCCTTACCACTTCATTCTGCTTTTTTCTTACTGTACCATTAACATCCCATCTTCCCCATCTTTCTTCCATCTCCAACTTGACCTCCTCCTCCTCCTCCACAAACGTCTTTCTACCATCTCTTCCCTCCACCTCCAACTTGACCTCCTCCTCCTCTTCCTCCACAACCGTCTTTCCTCCCTCTCTTCCTCCCACCTCCAACTTTACCTCCTCCTCCTCCTCCACAACCGTCTTTCCACCATCTCTTCCCTCCACCTCCAACTTTACCTCCTCCTCAACCGTCTTTCTTCCCTCTCTTCCCCCCTCAAACTTGACCTCCTCCTCCTCCTCCTCCACAACCTATCTTCCTCCTCCCCCCCACCTCCAACTTGACCTCCTCCTCCTCCACAACCGTCTTTCTTCCCTCTCTTCCTCCCACCAAATTCCCATCCTCCTCCTCCTCTTCACTTCACTTCCCTCCTTCTACCTCCTGCTTTACCTTCTCAATCTTCTTCTTTCACTCCCACACCCTCTTGTACCTCCTCTCCCTCCTCCAACACCACATTCACTTCCTCTTCTTGCAACTCGCCCTCAACCTCATGTCCTCTCACCTCCCCCCCTCCAACTCTCCTACTGTTCCTGCTACGTCATTTAGTCAAGAAAATGGATGGATTTATTTCGGGATATTCATTCAATATATTATTGATTAATCTCTAGGGTGTCGCGGTTAGTAATTGTATTACATAGATTTATGCGATGAGACTTATTGCCCAATTATGATGACTCATAGGAATGACTTTAGGACACAAAGAATTATGTCTTCAGAAGACGGGCGATTTCATTGTTGAGAGAGAGAGAGAGAGAGAGAGAGAGAGAGAGAGAGAGAGAGAGAGAGAGAATCATATACCATATTGGGAAAAGCATGGGTGCCAAATGCCACAGGTTATTTAAGAACTATTTTCTTTTGATTAAGAAATCAATTAACAATTAAGAGACTAATTACCTTCAGATATTTAACTTTCGGAACACCAGCAGGGCGACCCCTTCCCATATTAACCTAGAAAATCGGCAATCTTCCGATCATTTGGCTCGGAGACTTTTTCTTCACTTTATATTCCCATACTTTTGTCACTCTCTCCCTCTTCCCATTAAATAGAAATCGTTCTATATTTGCAACCTGGTCACTGAAACAATAATATAGAATATCGAGATTCTATTCTGGACTTGATATAGGATGGAAATATGCTTTAATAAATATTCTCTCTCTCTCTCTCTCTCTCTCTCTCTCTCTCTCTCTCTCTCTCTCTCTCCGACATTTCTTTAGATAAACAATCCTATAAACTTAAATTGCCACCGACTTTTAATAGGTCTCACTCTGTAGCCTAAGTTACCCCGACTTTCTTTTGCTCTCTCTCTGTCTCTGTCTCTCTCTCTTTTTTCTTCTTCTTCTTCTCTTCTCTCTCTCTCTCTCTCTCTCTCTCTCTCTCTCTCTCTCTCTCTCTCTAAATAGACTTACCTTTAAGGTCCAAACAGTCCTTACTTAGCAAGCACTGGCATCCCAGCAGGGAGAACATATTCCCTTAGCTCTCTCTCTCTCTCTCTCTCTCTCTCTCTCTCTCTCTCTCTCATCCTTCATCAGACGTGTAGAGATGAAACTGCCAGTTATCGAAGCGACACTCTAGAGTTATTGCTTTCGACCTCTTTCGCTTCATGCTGTAAATGCAATTCGCATCGATTTCGGGAATCCACCCCTTCCTTAAACCTATGCGGTAACCTCCCCACAACCACCACCACCACTCTTCTCCTATCTCCCTTCTTCCCCCTCCGTCCCCCTTCCCATCTACTCTCATCCAAGAAACGTTTCCCAAGAGATGTAGATATCGACGGAGTCAGAGGCATAAGATAGATTTTTTTTAGGTCAGTTTATCATGTTCCGAAATATTTTTCAGGATTTGATTTTAGATAGAGTTTTTTCACTGAAATTTTGGTTTACTTTCATTTGTAGGTTATATACATATATAAATATACATATATACATATACATACACCTAAATATACATATATATACACACACACATATATATAATACATATATATATATATATATATATATATATATATATATATATATACGTATACTACATACATACATACACACACACACACGCACACACACATACATATATATATATACATATACATATATATATATATATATATATATATATATACATATATACATACATATATATATTTATATACATACACATATATACATATATAATATATATATATATATATATATATATATATATATGTATATGCATATATGTGTGTGTGTGTGTGTGTGTGTGTGTATCACACACTCACACACACACACACACACACATATATATATATATATATATATATATATATATATATATATATATATATATGTCTATGTCTATGTCTATGTATAATATATATATATATATATATATATATATATATACATATATGTCTATGTCTATGTCTATGTCTATGTATAGTATAATATATATATAATATATAATATAATGTAAGGTAAGGTTCTCTCTCTCTCTTCCCTTCTTTCTTCCTTTCTCTGTGTCTTTCTCGCTCTCCTTCTCTCTGTGAGAGGTAGGAAGAGGAGAAGGGGCGCAGGGCATGAAGAGAGGTTTTATTTATTTCTCTGTCTCTTTCTCTCTCTCCTTCTCTATGTGAGAGGTAGGATGAGGAGAAGGGGCTCAGGGCAGGAAGGAAGGTCCCAACCTTCCCTTCATGTCCTTAGCTTCTTTTCCTGTCTTTCTTTCTCTTTCCTTCTTCCTTCCTTTCTCTATCTCTTTCTCTGGAGTTCCGCGTTTGACTTTCGACCATAACTGGCACCGGAAAGCACGACTGTAACTCACGACCAAAGTGGAGCTATATATTTTATAAAAACTATATGCATCACAAAAATTTGGAAGACGAAAAGGCTAATAGGAAAATAATCAGGGAAAATGTCTCCCCCACTGCAGTAGTTGATAAAATTAGCCACATAATATACTATGAAAATATGAAAATCAGCCAGCAGCTTCTGAAAAACACACCGGCGCCCCCAGAAACGTCTTTGAAGAGAGGGAGTTTCATCTACGAATTCACATGCCCGGTGGATGGATGCCACCTCTCCTATGTCGGGATGCCCACGACCTGACTCTCCAAACGTTTCTCCTGCCACCTTCAAGAAGGGGCCATTTTCAATCACTACAGGGAAACCTCAACAGAAGACTAGAAAGAGCTGAGCTTATAACGAACACAAAAATTATTGACCAAGCACCGGACCGGAGACGTCTACGTTATCTCGAGGCACTGCACGTATTAGAGAAAAAGCCGACTATCAACGCGGTAAAAGAAACAGAATTTCTTCCTACCATCATAAGAAGGAATACAAGAAACCAACCGACTCCATATACCGTCACGAGAGAGAGAGAGAGAGAGAGAGAGAGAGAGAGAGAGAGCGAGCGGATGACCTGTCACCTGGACGGCTTATAGTACCTGCCACCCAAGGTGGTAGGTACCCCAACCAACACCCAACCCACGCGAACAATCCCGGACGGACCTAGAAGATCTCAACGCCTCAGGGACAGATTTCGTTACCATCGAACGACCAATTAAAATCATTGCTTACCAACCTACCCACCGATTGTACACGCACTGCCTGCTATAAATGCATGTAAAACAGTATCTTGATTCACTTTGTTGTATACTCTCATGTATGACTGTCTGTTTACTGTCGACACGTCAGAGGAAATAAACCTAAGACATTTGAGAAAAAAATAATAATAAGAATTAAAAAGATTCAACATAAATTAAATGCCGTTGAAACAGCTATAATAGTCGTTGCTGTTGCCCTCAGAGAAGGCCTCCTTCCTTATTATTATTATTATTATTATTATTATTATTATTATTATTATTATTATTATTATTATTATTATTATTATTTGGCTGGAAAGAGCATGCATATAAATACGTGACAGTGGTTAAAGGGAACGGCCGTATGTATGTTAATACACTTATATGAGTTAAAATATATGGAATAAGATGCAGAAACTGAAAATAAGCTAATGTAGCCCCTGCGCTCAAAAGATAGCGCGCCCGGGAGGGCAGTTGCCAAGTTGTGTTTTTTTATTTTTGCCGACAGTTTGGGTAGCGGAAATTTTTGCTGCCCGCACTTTTGGCTGACAGCTGGGGCACCAAAGCTGCTTCCCATAGCAAACGGTTATTGGGTAAAGAGCAAAAGCTCCTAACCCACCGAGTCTAAAACTTAACCTTCTCGATAGATAAATAACAATTCCACTGAGAGAGAGAGAGAGAGAGAGAGAGAGAGAGAGAGAGAGAGAAGATAGAGAGAGAGAGGAGAGAAGAGAAGAGAGAGAGAGAGAGAAATTCCTTAATTAATACCACTTGGAAGCAATCAAACTACTTAGCAAGTACGATAGAAAAAAACGGGAGGAAAGGTGGCCAGAAAAATGAAATACGATCGAGCAATTAACTTTGTAAAATAAAAAAAGGGGATGGGGCTAAATTACAAACTCAAATCGGCCATCGAATTTCTATCTGGGGAAACAAGTCGAATTAGGAATTAAGAATGCAAATTGCAAATATTTTTACGAATAAGAACGATATTGGAAGGGATAGATATCCTGCTGCTACTACTACTACTACTGCTACTACTACCACTGCTGATAATACTGCTAATTCTGGCAATAATGATTACAGTACTGGTGCCACTGTCATTGTAATGATAGCAATTACAGCCTTCCTATTTTAACAAATTTTAGCACAGTTGCCAAGAAAGTATAATAATAATAATAATAATAATAATAATAATAATAATAATAATAATAATAATAATAATAATGGTGAAAAAGATCCACAATGGTGTAATGTAAACATATATTGTTTCATAGAAACATCACACACAAACACACACAGACACACACACACACACACACACACACACACACATATATATATATATATATATATATATATATATATATATATATATATATATATATATATATATATCACATTTGTATATATTGTATAGATATATATTAATACAAGTATATTTATAATTTTCCGACTTTTAAGAATAAAAATATTTATAATAATATTTTCTGCAAAACACCCACGTGAACCCCAAAATGAAAGAAAAAGTCAATAAACAAATAACTCGTCATAAACTGCGCAGAAACAAGGAAAAACGCACACAAAACTTGCAATAATCTCTACGGAATTCGGCCGCCTCGTATGAAATTAACGATTTCGGCCCCAACATGGAATTAATCATTTTAATTGAGACAGATACCGGGAGGTCCTGGCGTGTTCTCTCTCTCTCTCTCTCTCTCTCTCTCTCTCTCTCTCTCTCTCTCTCTCTCTCTTTCTTTCTTGCATACGACGGAATAAAAAAAAAACTTTTCCCGAGATTTTAATTAAAATATATTGGGTTATCAATCACAAGAAGTTGTTAGAGAAGGCACGTTTTGGTTCATGAATGTAGAGTTGTTTTTATTGTTTGGGGAGGGAAGAAATAATTAGAGAGGGGAGGGTGGGGGGGGGGGGCGAAGTTACGGTGGGGAGAATCTGGTGTAAGAGATCGTTGGGGGGAGGGGGTTAAATTGGTGCAAGTGGGTATGAATTGATGCAAGATATTGTCAAGGGTAACTGGTGCGAGAAATAGTTCCCGTTCAGGGTGAATTAATGGTTCAGCTCAGAAATTTATATGTGCGAGAGAGAGAGAGAGAGCGGAGCAGAGAGAGAGAGAGAGAGAGAGAGAGAGAGAGAGAGAGAGAGTGTATCAATCAACTTTGAATATTAGGGAATAATTAGGTAAGATATACCACTTCTTCAATGTGACTAGGAAAATGTTGCACGGAAATAATTTTCTACTTCTTCTTGCAGATTCCTTAACTTTAATAATAATAATAATAATAATAATAATAATAATAATAATAATAAAATAATAATAATAATAATAATAATATAATAATAACTGAAGAGAAGGTTGAGGAGATGACAAAAAACATCAACCATAAACATCGTCAAACATGATTGTATAAAGATATACACACACACACACACAACACACACACACACACACACACACACACACACACACACACACATATATATATATATATATATATATATATATATATATATATATATATATTTATATAAACAAATTGTGGAGGAGAAAATCCATTATCTATCCCGGTAATAAAAAACTGATTAAAATATGAAAATGTACTACAAAACAAAAAAAAGCAAAAAATGTTCATCAGACTATTTAGACAGCAAACTATATCAAGCAGAATTATAAAATGGATATATGAAAACGTACGAAATAAAATTCAAATAAGAAATAAGAAATAAAAAATATAACAGAAACTATTCCAATCGGTATACAGCATGAATATTATTTTTTCCTAAATAAAAAAAAAGTTAAAAGTCGAAAAGCGAAAACAATGAGTGAAAACAAGCTATCGATAATTATAAAGCACGAATTATGTAACGCCAAATAGAACCCAAAATCTGTCAATTAAAAATACCCATTAAATCAATAAGAAATGATCAGTAAGTGTCAAGTATCTTGACTTAAATTGATCAACACCAGAATCATAACTTTCGGGAAATATGTAATCGACAGCACATGAAAAACGTACAACTGATACTTCCCCTTGCAACATCCCCCTCTTGCATTCACTGGAGCCACAGATTCTCCTCATGAGCGCTCTCTCTCTTTCAACCCGCGAATACAGATCTCTCCGCTTACGGCAAATTGTAGCTGCAAGCTTCACGAATCGGGGGATCTAAGAATATGCACTAGTAGCTTCCAGGCAAAGTGGCCTTAAGCAGACGCCACATGCGGTGTGCCTTAAAAGCAAGACGTGGAGGTTGGGTGGGAAGACGCCAGATAGAATAACTTCGGGAGTGACGTCACGGAATGAATATTTAAACTGACGGTAAGGATATCAAGTCGTGTCTTGACTCCAATGTGGCGACCAAATTTGAAGTTTTATTCAAGAGTCGTCTCTTGTCATGTCCTGCGTTTAAGTTTAATTTATTTGAGCGTCATCATGTTAAAAATGCCGTCGGTATTGTTAAAAGGACATACTTCATAATATCAGAGTAACCTGCCTGACCCCGGTAAAGGATCCAATATTTATGATATACATATACATACGCATATGCATATATTATACAATATATATATATACACACACACACACACACACACACACACACACCTATATATATATATATATATATATATATATAATAATATATATATTTAAAGATATATGCCACGAAGGAAAATAAACAAAGAAGTATCCGCGAGATCTTTCGACATTCAAACGTCCTTTACTTAGCAGATGAACTGACATACATGAGGAAATAACAATATTTCCTCATGTACGTTAGTTCATCTGCTAAGTAAAGGACGTTTGAATGTCGGAAGATCTCACGGATACTCTGTTGTTTATTTTCCTTCGTGGCATATATCTTTATGGATTTATCACGTTCCTAACTTTCGTGATTCAGTTATGCACACACATTTATATATTATATATGTGTGTGTGTGTGTGTGTGTGTGTGTGTGTATACACATATCTTGAAGATACTATAAGGATTTCCTCTTCCCCATTGAAGGAAATTACGAGTTCAGTTATCTTCTTTCAAAAAGCAAAGAGCACACTAAACTCTTTCCCCCTGAACTGCATTAGCACCATATGTTTGACTAAGTGAAAGCATTAGTCTGAGAGCTGTTAGGAGACTGATGTAACCTGGTAAAGTCTTAAGAGATTTTAACCCTTTGAGACGTGTCTGTATTGTTCGATTTTTGTGGAGTTAGATTATTCGCTAGTAGTTTTCTGTAAAATAAAACTATTGAGATGGCTTTGTCTGTCTGTCCGGACTTTTTTTTTTGTCCGCCCTCAGACCTTAAAAACTACTGAGGCTAGAGGGCTGCAAACATACCAAATTGCAGCCCCCTAGCCTTAGTAGTTTTTATTTAAGGTTAAAGCTAACCGCGGTCGCGCGTCTGGCACCGCTATAGGTCCCAACAATAAAGGCCATCATAGGTCCGTGGCTGAAAGTTTTATAGGCAGTGAGGCAGCGATTGAGAGTTTTATATAGCATTATACGCTGTACAGGAAACTCGAATGCGCGAAAAAAATTCGCCGCAATTTTTCTTTTTTTTTTTTATTTCAAATTTAGGGGTTTGGAAAGGGGAAAGGAAGGTCCAGAACTGGTGAGTGCTTCCTTGATGAAGTAGAAAAAAGATAATGTTGAGGAAAATCGAAATAATATGGACAATTTTATTTTTCGTTGGATACTGTTATATGATATTTGTTGAATATACTGTCGATTACAGTGTTACAGATGATATATATATATATATATATATATATATATATATATATATATATATATATATAATATATATATATATGGTGTGGTGTGTGTGTGTGTGTGTGTGTGTGTGTGTGTGTGTGTGTGTTTGTGTGTGTGTGTGTGTGTAATATGAATACAGTATATATATCATAATATGAATATATATATATATATATATATATATATATATATATATATATATATATGATATATATATGTGTGTGTGTGTGTGTGTGTGTGTGTGTTGTGTGTGAGTGTGTGTGTGTCTGCGTTTAAGCGAGTATACAATGTGTATGCGATTCTTGAGTATTATCCCCTACGTATTTACAATATACAATTCTCTAACAAATCCTTGTTGACACTAATGCTCGCTATTTTATAATATTTCTCAGTGGTCTATAATAACGTATACCTAAATCGGCATAACTAATAATCTTAACTTTATTAACTACCGTTATTCGAGGCCGCCTCTCGTGTTAGTTATTGCTACTCGATTTGGTGAACGTTGCTGTTCTTATCCTGTTGGAATATTTGAGATTTTTCAGCCTCTTTATTGTAATCCGGAGATGAGTGATTTTCTTACGTTTGAATGAACCTCTGGTGTTACTTCGAAGCATTCGTCTTCTGTACCTTCATCAATAAAATCGGTTTATTTTTAGCTGGTGATTTTATAAAACCAGTCATTAGTTAATGCTATTCTTCTTATACACAGATTTCATAACTTGTAGAGTAATTTCATCCTCTTTTAATATCGATCTTTACCTCTTTCGCAAATGGACGAACTATTCCGCGGTAACAGCCTGGACAAGTCGGTCTCCTTAAAGGCGTATTCGGTGAGTATGCGTGCGCGTAATTAATAACAAAAATAACACCGGTATAGGCACTCTGGGTCGTTAAGATAAGAAATACTTTTCCAAACTGCCATTCCATTTTTCATAGGGAAATTGCCGGTTATAAGACACATTATCTTATTCATAAGTAAAAATCATCTAAAATATCCCTCTTGAATTGGAAAGGGAAGGAAGGGGAGAGGGAAGGGGAGAGGGAGTATGGGGTTTGGGAGGGGAAGAGGAGGGTCCAGACAAGGTAAGTGCTTCCCCTTAGGGAGTTATAGAAAAAAATGATAATGTTGAGGAAATTCGAAATGACATGGATACTTTTATTTTTTGTTGGATACTGTTATATAATATTTGTTAAATAAACCGTCGATTACAGTTTTAAGAATAACAATTCATGCCATTACTACGTTATGAATAAATAATCATTATCCGTTAAACCTTCACCATTACACAAAAAGCAATAGTAAAAAATATCTGGTCGCTGATAAACTTTGGAAGAGAATAATTCATAAGACAATATCATTGAATACCCGTTATGCTTGGCGCGTTATGTAATTTCAAAGAGCTTCACACATTATTCAAGAAATTCCCGTGAAACAAATTCTTGTGAAAGCGTTACAGAAACCTAAAATACTAAAAACCATACGAACAAGGCATGATCCGACCTTCAGCTTACTCAGGTCGCGTACAAGATTTTCCCCTTACGCATAAGTTCTAAACATTATATTCCTAACTTTTAGCGTAAATTAAAATGTGCTAAAAGTTACAATCAACAGAGCCTTATTTCACCAACGAAAATTAAAATGAACACGCTATATTTTATTAGAAATAATTTTTCTGTACTGCTTAACATACACATTATTTATTTTTTACATTTTTGCTCTAATAAATAAATCATAAATATCCTATCATAAATATCCTGTCTAAAATTCCAATAACTTTAACTCAACGCAAAACACCTTTTGCTGACCTTTTAGGTTTTTCCATAGACCTTTCCCAACCCCCCATCCAACAACATTAACAAAGCAGTTTGTAGGCTTACTCCTCGAGTAAGCAAAAACCAGATAAAAACTTGGCTTGATAGAGAAACGTTTTTGGATGTAGTATCCACATTAGCAAGAAATATTAATAAAATCGAAATCTAAAATGTCATTACCCAATCCACACTAATGATATTAAAATGATGAGTTACTTAACACACTAAAATCTACACAGTACTTACTACGGCCTACGAAGAGCAATACATAAATCAAGGCTGCATTACTGAACGTATACAATCAGAAAACGTTACTGAAATCACCTTGAAAAATAAGGGAAAAAAATGCGCCGAAGTTTCTTTGGCGCAATCGATGTTTCTGTACAGCGTATAATGCTGTATGAAACTCTCAGCCGCGGCCATGTGGTGGCTTGTGTTGTTGGGAACCATAGTGGTGCCAGACGCACGATCATGACAATATTTAACATTCGATAAAATTAAATAAAAAATCTACTGAGGCTAAAGGGCTGCAATATGACATGCTTGATGATTGAAGGGTGGATGATCAACATACCAATTTGCAGCCCTCTAGCCTCAGTAGGTTTTTAAGATCTGAGGGCGGAATGAAAAAGTGCGGACGGAGAGACAATAGTTTTCTTAAACAGAAAACTAGAGACACCAAGACAAGAAACTTCTTTGAGCTCATTTCAAAGAATGACGCAATTCCATAA
>NC_087220.1:41105859-41125859 GCF_015104395.2 Macrobrachium nipponense | reverse complement strand
ATTATTATTATTATTATTATTTGTTTTATGAAAAGCCCAAAATTATATAGTAAGTTATATCACTATGTAAAATAAAAAAAAAAAAAAGACTTTCGATCCTCATCAGTGTTAACATTTTCACGTTAACTAGAAAGTCTTTGTTTTTGTATTTTATTAGTATTATAGTTTTACTATATAATTGTGGATTTTTATGACAGATTGCTCTTCGCGAGTTTGTGAATTTCTTATTATTATTATTATTATTATTATTATTATTATATTATTATTATTATTATTATTATTATTATTATTATTATTATTATTATTATTATTATTATTATACCGATCCACCTTTACTGAATATGCTCGAATCACTAGGTCCAAATTTGAACTTCAAGGTTATAGGTAAATACAATACATAGATGAAATTTTAAGGATAATTTTTTTTCTTTTTTGCAAGTATTTTCAAACTGCTCGGCGATTCGTAAAATAGATCCTGCCCATAAAAGCTGCGATGTGATTCAAGCGAATTTCTCACTAACAGATATCAACATTTGTAATCATTACCAAAACCCATTACCTTTCATGTAATATCACCTACTGATTAAAAGTATAAAGCAAAGTTAGCAAGTGCTACCAAGGTGCAATGCTTTCCAGAGGGCTTTTTACTTGTTAAAAATTAGAAACAACGTTACAACCGGTATAAAATAGAATGCGTTTCACGGAACATTTCAGACATCCTTAATGTCAAGTTCTTATATTTTTCGTGAAATATTTTCTAATTCACTGCACGAAGCGCCATGTGAAAGCACTACCAAAACTCAATGCGCTTCATCGAACCTTTTCCACCCACCTTAAATATTAATGTGGAGCCATGAAACATCTCCCAGACATGAACAGTAAGTCAAACCATTATCGAAAGGAGGCTTCCAATGCAAAAAAGCGATCGGGCCACAAGGAAAACGTTAAGAGCGAGAAGGCGCCTTGTGAACGCGCGTGTCATGTGTGTGCATGTGGCGGTGGCGTTCCGCCTGAAAGATTCTCTTAGAAACAGACCTCCTGGAATATTCCCCTTCTAGAAGTATACGTCAAGTATTCCGGATGATTGACGAAGGGGGAGAGGTGCCAAAGGCGATTACGACGACGCCCCAAAACGCGATCAAGCACATAAGCAAACAGACAAATTTCAGACGCTCTCTCCCAAATCCTCTTAGCGACTTAAACACTGCATCTTATTTTCAGGGGGCGGGGTGGGGGTGCAACGAAGGGTGGGTGGTGGGTGGGGGGGAAGGGGGAGGGGGGTTTGCGCTTGAGAACACACAATCTACTGACACGTGTGTCTAAGCCTTCGTAAAAGGGTACGATGACCTCGGCTGTCGCAATGTCTAGTTCAATTAAAGGAAGCTATTTAGTAGCAGAAGCAATAGACGGCCAGGACCCGAAACCAAAGAACAATAAACAAAACGACCAGCTGTTGATAAAGAATAAATTATATTCTCTTTCAAAACTTAGCACATCAAAATATATGCTTCAAAAACTAAGATAATCAAATATGCTCCCATTTGAAGACGAAGACAAAATAGGTTCCCATTTAAAAGACCACGAATAATTATGTTGCCATTCAGAAAGTATGTAATCAAAATGTAGTCCCATTCAAAAGACCAAAATTAAAATCCGTATGTTCTCATTCATAAATTGGCTGACCCTCATATTTTCCAATTCAAGAGATCCGAGATTAAAGAATGTTCCCATTCAAAACTAATGAGAATTAAACTGTGTTTTACTTAAAAACTCGAGTATTAAAATATGTTCCCTTTCAAAAGAGGAAGATTAAAATACTCTCCCATTCAAAATTAAAGAGATCAAAATTTGCTTCCATTCATAAGGCAAAGAATCAAATATAATCATTCAAGACAATGAAGAATACGAATGTACCTATTCAAAAGACTAGGACGACTGTTATATGTTTCCACTCATAAGACGGAGAATAAAATGTGTTCCCATTCAAAAGGCAACATTTTAAATGAGTTCCCACTGAAACTGTCGACGACCAAAATATTTTCTTAAAACATAACATGTCCCATTAAAGAAAAAATGAACACGAAACAGACCAATTTCATATGACCAAGATGGAAATGTTCCCATTAAAAAAAATGAAAAGGATAAAATATGTTCAGATTCAGGAGTAAATTGAAGAGTGTTCCATTCAAAAGAATTTTCAAGTATATCTCGGGTCAGAACTAATATATCAAAACGTTCATATATACGAGCTACAAAGATCAAAATAGCTTTCCATTCAACCTATTTTTCCATTTAAAAATTACTGTAATCCACTTATTCCCACACAAAAGCCATAAACCATCTTATCACCTTCCAAAAACAACAGGAACAAGTAAGTTTCCATTCAAAATCCAAAACAAAAAAGAGAATAAATTGAAAAAATAAAAAAACCTATGTGAATACACTAAAACAACGATATAAACTTGAACCCGAAGGCCTAACGACTAAAAGAACAACAAAAGATCCAAATATGTTTTAAGTAAAAAAAATGCATCAAAATGTTCTCATTTAGAAACTACAAAAACATAATAAGTTCCCACTCAAACAACGAACACGAATCTATGCTTCCATTCACAAACCAATGAAAGACAAAACAAACGCCCTATACCAGAGATGATCTCACAAAAAAAAAACCGGAATTGAAAAACAAACGGGTAAAAAAGGCACCGAAGTTTCTTCGGCGAAATCGATTTTTCTGTACAACGTAAAATGCTGTATAAAATCAATGGCTATGACTGCCAGCATTTCAGTTGCTCACCAGATACGGTAGAATGAGGGTGCAGCCCATGCTGCGGGAAAGTGCCCCATTAGCAATAGTCATGGCTAAATTTAACCTTAAACAAAATAAAAACTACTGAGGTTAGAGGGTTGTAATTTGGTATGTTTGATGATTGAAGGGTGGATGATCAAATTACCAATTTGCAGCCCTCTAGCCTTGGTAGATTTTTTTAAAAGATCTGAGGCCGGACAAAATGAAAGTGCGGACGGACGGACAGACAGAGCCGGCGCAATAGCTTCCTTTTACAGAAAACGAAAATGACATTCAGTGTACCACAACTCGATCAGATCTCATTCGCCAAAGATCATCTATGCTAAGGAGCTTCTCCGCTCTTGGAAATCCTCAACTTTCCTTCGTGAGTGGATTTCGAGAAGTTAGGGGATTAGGTACTTCAACGGAGGAGGGGAGGAGGGAATTGGACGATGACGCCGTGAAGGAGTGAATGAGGGATTACAAAAGTGCTCCTGGGAGACGAATGGCTTGTAAGGGAATCGGTTAAGTCGTGAACACACATACACACACACAAACACACATATATATGTATATATATGTATATATACATACATAATGCACACGCATACATATGTAAGTTATGTATATTGAATACTATTTTTTATTTTTGTGTGGATTTGATATCTTATTCCAGATATCCCTCTCCCTCTTTTAATAAAACACACTTACAATATATATATATATATATATATATATATATATTATATATATATATATATATATATATATATATATATATATATAGATGTTATATAACAAATAATGCCAACCAACTTAAAAAGAGAAAAAGTCAGAAAATATTTTGACGAGAGAAAATAGAATAAAACTCAATATAAAGTAGCATCGAAATGGCACATAACCATCTTCGCCACAACCCACCCACTCCAATAGGAGGCACATTTCGCGGAAGAGGAGACTCTTATTGACATTTATGCCGGCCCTGGCCTTCCTTATTGCTGCCGAGGTGGCTGTCGCCGAAGAGGTACGTAAAAAAGAGAGAGAGAGAGAGAGAGAGAGAGAGGAGAGAGAGAGAGTGGACGGCAGTTCAAGATAATCATTTCTAGGAAGATGACGCTGAAGGAGCAGCAGCGTGCTATTAAAAGAAGTCTTGGAGGGCCGAGAGGCTATTCTGAGATCATTATCTACGTAAGCATTCAGAGAATAATTCTTATAGATTTCCATAACACAAAACTACTGAGATGAATTTTAGTCTGTCCGTCGGGACTGTTTTCTGTCCGTCCTCAGATATTAAAGACTACTGAGGCTAAAGGGCTGCAAATTGGTATGGTGATCATCCACCCTCCAGTCATCAAACATAGAAAATTGCAGCCCTGTAGGGTCAGTAGCCTTATTTTAATGAAGGTTAAAGTTAGTCATGATCGTGCGCCTGGCACCGCTAAAGTCCCAACAACACGGGCCACCACTGGGGCCTTGGCTGAAAGTTTTATGGACTGCGGCTGATATCATGGGGCGTGGCTGAGAGTTTCAGACATTATACGCTGTACAGAAAACTCGATTGCTCCGAAGAAACTTCAACGCATTTTGCGCTTGTTTAAGGCTGTGTTGCCGAGTAAGAGCGCCAAAGAAGAGTAGGTCTTCTGAGATAAGTACTCCGGGACCTTTTTTTTTTTTTTTCGCGAAAACGATGGCAAGGAAGAGCATTAAGTGAAAACTAAGTTCCTATTCTAAGATATATATGAGCAAATAATACGGAATTTCCCTCCACGAGTGAAAACCTTGTGAATAGTATGGTTAGTCTTTTGTCGGGGTAACGGGAAAGGATTTAGAAGCCAAGATGAGTTCACACTTCGGAACAAATGCGTCATAAGAACGTGTAGCCAACTCATCGCAAACGCATCACAAACATGTTGAATACAAGTCAACGACTTACTGGTGCTTCACACAATTTTCCAATATTCGCCAAAGCGGTTTTTATCCCTGACGGTCGTTGACTTATTTTCAACTAGTTTCTGTGTGGACGAACCTCAAGTTAGAAAGGCAATGATGAGGTTGCAAATGCAGCTCATGACTGACGGGTAATCCTTCGAACTGACTTTCAAATCAAGGAAATAATATGTAAATGGCGGGACACTCAAACGAAGAGCTAAGCCAAGGAGTGTGCCATTTTGGATACCATCCACACCAACTTTCGCAATCAATCTTTTTCTGAATTACATTTCCTAAACTTAAATAATGTAATTAAGGATGCAGGATTAAGCTGCATTGTCCAGGAGTTTAATACGACCAAATCCTTTAATGGACCTACCCCCATGGGTGTAACAGTACAAGCCGATTAGCGTTTGACCCTCGTTCATTAGAGAGTACTTCTCGGTTGGTTGGGCAGAGACTGGAAGTCTAAATAAGACATTTCATCACTTGAAAACATAACCATACTGGACTCAGTATCACCTCAAACCAACGTTGATCACCACCTTTGAGTGTGGGATGAGTGTATAGAAAATTTCTCCATCTCTCTCCTTTGGACGCTTTCATCAATTTCTTTTTGCATATATATATATATATATATATATATATATATATATGCATATATATATGTATATATATATATATGTATAATATTAAGACTAGGTTTGAATGAAGAGCATTTTTATTAGTTGTGAGAGCGGCTAGTTTCGGAGATTTACATTCCTCCGTCATCGGGCAATCTATAACGGAATATATTTTACGTTTAAAATCAAAGAAGTAATAGAGCAAAATAAAATTACACATTAAAGCATACAATAACCTAAACAAGCAGCAAATTCTTAGAGTTTAGACATAGAAAAACTCAATGTTTGTTGTCAAAAAGTCTAAAAACACAGTAATTCAACAGACCTTTCATTATATATATATATATATATATATATATATATATATATATATTATATATATATATATATAATATATATATATATATCAATGGAAATCTAGGCATATTATATATGAAAGCTTCGATTTTCTGAGCAATGACAACGATAATAACAGATTTCACCTCACCTGACCTAGTCCTTAGGCCTATCCCGTACCATAAACGTCATAGTAACGGGCCTGTCCCAAGTTTTACCAAAGAGCCCACCCACCAAGATTAATAAGTTAATTAACACGCTTCTACGTACAGCTCATATTTCAATGCAATATTTTCTGTCGGAATTAATCATACGCCAGTTCCATTACTAATTCATTTTAGTAAATGTGTTTTGAAATTACTTTTTTTAGGCTACATACTAATTACATTCGCATACAAATAAATAAAGGAAGACTTCCATTCGTGAACTATGTTGGGGAAGTCAATTAGTTTCATTATTTGTCATGGTAAGATTGATTGAATCAAAATGTGGCAGCAAATGGCTGTTGAAAAAAACTGTCTACAGCAATAATTAAGCTGGTTAAGGTTATTTCCAGACATTACTTTTCATCGGTTTGAATGCAGAAAAACATTACTTTAATGAAGTCAAACATAGTTTACAGCTTACATTTTTTTAAATAACCAACACGATTTATTTTTTAAATGTATATTAATTTTAAATGAATGGATAAATTAAATCTAAATACATCTTAGTTTTATTATTATTATTATTATTATTATTATTATTATTATTTTATTATTATTATTATTATTATTATTATTTCAGCAGATGACACCTCTTCACACGGGACCAACACATCAAAGAGGCCACTGACTTGAAATTCAAGCTTCCAATGGATATTGGCTTCAAGCTCCCACCGCAGACCCCAAACTGCAGCAATAACTGATCATGATACGAAGCCAGAGATTTTTCATCGCCCAAGGGGAGACAAGAACCCGCGACATCTGAGTGGCATGCCACGACACTAACCACCATACCAACAGACCAGGTGTGCGATGAAATAAAGCCATCTCAGGTATGAAAACGATTTCAAGAACTCTTCAAATCTTTCAGTGACTTTCCACATGAGTCCAATTGGTAACATGAATTGATAGTCATTTGCTCTTCTATAAAGAAAAAAAAACCTTTCCATAAACTAAAATATCTCAAAAATGGAGTTGGAATAGTCACTTTGTTTACTGAAACACAATGTTACCTTTCAACTCAAAATTAATAGTTTCAGTGGATAAAACAAAAACTAATCGGTATACCAATTTTTCGAACACAACTGATAATTTTATACGATATAACCTTCGCTATTACCGTTTGCAATGGACTGCGACTAAAGCACAGTTATTGTACGGTGTTATCATTAAACGTAATGGAATAAAGCTAATTTATGATATGATTTGCATGTATTCATGAAATTAATTCAAGAGTTTTTGAGCACCTTCATCTCTGAAACGAACAAGAAGTTTTCTGTAAAAAAAATACCGTGGTACAAAAGTCTTGAAATGTTCTATCGTAGGCTATCAAATAGGGCTATTGTTCATTAGGCAACATTGCCCTCCAACATGGTGTGCAAGACAAAGTACATATATGAAAATAAAACAAAAACTTGACATATTAACCACACTAGATCATTTTATGAAATGTCAGTTACGCATGGCAAATCAGTTTTCCTATAACACCAAGGATTTACATATATAAACAGTATTAAAGAAAAATATAAAAAACAACCACAAATATAACACACGCTCTACGCTGACCAAAAAGGTGAACCTGTCCTTACCTTACCTTACAGACCTTACAGTTCGTTCGGGTTGCCCCAGGTCCCTCAGTGTGAGGCGCCTCTAATGTCTACCAGAGAGTTGCTAGTACATCTTCCGGTATATTTTGCATCTTCCAATCTTGGATGGTCTGGGATGCAGTTTAGATATTTGTCGAGCTTATTCTTAAACACATCTACGCTCACTCCTGATATATTCCTCAGATGAGCTGGCAACGCATTGAATAGACGCTGCATTATCGATGCTGGTGCGTAGTGGATTAATGTTCTGTGTGCTTTCCGTATTTTTCCTGGTATAGTTTTGGGCACTATTAATCTACCTCTGCTTGCTCTTTCTAATATTTTTAGTTCCATGATATTTTCTGTTATTCCTTCTATCTGTTTCCATGCCTGAATTATCATGTAGCGTTCTCTTCTCCTTTCTTGACTATATAATTTTAAGGATTGTAGTCTTTCCCAGTAGTCTAGGTCCTTAACTTCTTCTATTCTAGCTGTTTTAAGGACCTTTGTACACTCTCTATTTGTGCATATCCTTTTGATAGTGTGGGTACCATATCATATTGCAATATTCAAGTGGACTACGAACATATGTTTTATAAAGCATAATCATGGTGTTCAGCTTTTCTTGTTTGAAGTGCCGTAACAACATTTCCCATTTTCGCTTGTACATTTTGCCAACAGAATGGCTATTTGATCATTGCATAACATGGTCCCTTATTCATCATCACACCAAGGTCTTTAACTGCTTCCTTATTTGTGATGTCTCATTATTAGGTCCCCTATATGCATATAGCTTTCCTTCTCTGTCTCCATAATTTATTGATTAAATTTAATCAAGAGTAAATACCATCCTATTTACCTCTGCCCAATCATATACTTTGTTAAGGTCTCTTTGTAGAGCGTTCCTATCTTCATCACAAGTAATTTCTCTACTTATTCTTGTGTCATCAGCGAAACTACTCACTACCGAATCCTTAACATTACTGTCTATGTCTTCAATCATAAATAACAAACAATATTGCAGCTAGTCACCGTACCTTGTGGCACACCGGATATTACCTTGGTTTCATCCGATTTCTCATCGTTTGCAATAACTATCTGTTTTCTGTTGTGTAAAAATTCTTTTAACCATCTTCCTACTTTATCTACGATATTGTGTTTTCTAATTTTCTTTGCTAATATATTATGGTCTACTTTGTCAAAAGCTTTTGCAAAGTCTAGATAAACCACATCTGTTTCATTTCCGCTTTTTCATATTTTTGAATATGTTCTACGGTGGACTAACAGTTGGGTTTGTGTACTTTTCCGGGTACGAAACCGTGTTGTCCTATATTAAACAAATTATTTTTTATTAAATGTTCATAATGTTTTTCTTCATTACCCTTTCATACACTTTCATAATATGTGATGTTAGACTCACAGGCCTATAATTACTTGCCTCTAGTCTTGATCCACTTTGAAAGTAGGGGTGATATATGCTAATTTGTGCTCATCATAAATCTTGCCTGTATTTACACTTTGTCTTAATAATATTGCAAGTGGCTTTGCGATAGAATGAACTACTTTCTTTAACAAAATAGCAGGGACTCCATCCGGCCCTGCAGCAGCTCCATTTTTAATTTCATTAATTGCCTGCACAATATCAGCTTAATTAATTTCTATGTCAGCTAAATATTCACTATTTTCGTCCCTTACTTCTATATCATTATCTTCATTATTATTCTAGGGGTGAATTCTCTTCTTATATCGTTCTGCCAGTATGTTGCAAATTTCCTTTTTTTCATTGGTTAATCTCCCTTCAATTCTTAGAGGGCCTATTTCTGTTCTTCTTTTTATTCATCTTCTTCGCATATGAGTATAATAGTTTGGGGTTTTGTTTTGCTTGATATTTAATAGGGTTTTTTCTTCCAAGTCCCGTTTTTCATTTTCTTTTGATTGTATAATCTTTTGTTCTGCATTTCTATCTTGCTTTTTTAGTTCTATAACTTTCCATGCATTTTTTTTCTTTTGCAAGACCTTTTTTCCACTTTCTGATTTTCTGGAACAAGATCCTTCTGTCTCTTGGTATGCATGAATGATGTTTACTTTTCTTCTTCGGTATATATTTATCCACTATTTTCTCCATATTTTTTATATAATATCTCCGTATTTACCCTTATGTCATCACTTACGAAAATGTTATCCCAATCTTTGTTTAATTCTTCATTAATTTCTGACCATTTTATATTTTTACTGTAGAAGTTGTATTTTCCATATCCTTTCCCACTTTTTCATTTCTTGCTTATCTCTATTTCACTTGCTTTGGAATGAACTGTATTTCTATGACATTATGATCTGAAATACTCGCATTATAAACTATTATTTCTTTAACATAATTCATCTCGTTCACAAATACTAGGTCTAAAGTATTTTCCTTTCTTGTTGGCAGGTGATTTATTTGTTGAATGTTGTATCTAGTAGCATATCTAATAGCTTTTCAAATTGCCTCTTATCTTCTGCACTACTATTACTCTCTTTTTTATATGTATAAGTACAACCCACAGTCTCCTATTCGTTCTTTCCATTCTACGAAAGGAAAGTTGAAGTCACCAGATAGGAGAATAGTCCAGTCCTTGTGATTTCTACATATATCATCCAATTTTTCAATTATTAAGTCAAACTCTTTAGTATTAGGAGGTCTATATATTACTATGTTCATCAATTTTTCAGATTCAAATTCTACCGCTATTAGTTCACATTCTGAGTTACTATATTTCTCATATATTTTTCCTTGTTTTTTGTCTTTCCCATATATTGCGGTTCCCCCTTGATTCCTATTTTTTCTATCTGATCTATAAGTTTGGAACCCTTTTATTTGATCATCATTCCCAGTCTCTTGGGAATACCAGGTTTCACTTATATTTCTTATATCTATTTTCTTTTCATTTTGGGTTAGTTCTTCTAAGTACTCTATTTTTCTTTTTGAGTTACTCGTAACTAAACCCTGCGCATTCATCACTATGATGGTTTGCGTGTTTTCTCCTTCATTTAATATTGGTAGTAATAAGGATTTTCCCATGTCTCTTTCCTGTTCTGTGTGTTGTTCATTTCAGAAATTCTGACATTAAAAAATCCAACTTTTCCAAAATATTTGATCTTCCTTCATCATAATTATTCATTTTGTGTCTGAATCTGCAATTTTCTCCGTTTCTGCAATATCCTCTTGCATAATAAATACAGTTATTATCTCTTGAGTAGAATTTCGGAGCTGATGCTTTGAAATTTTTTGCTGACACCTCTGCATATCTCATTGGTGGTTTGCTTTTCTCTTTTACCTGATATTCTTGATTTCTCTCTTTATTTGTTTCTTTCTTATTTTGGATTTTATTACTTGGTTGGTTATTTATTTGATTATGATTCATGGCTACAGGGTGCATATATTTGCATTTTTTGTCGAACTTACATCCTTTTCCTTCTTTTAGGTTTTTACATATTTTTTGGATGCAGATCTCTGCAATCATCCCCATAGCCATCTAAGTATGCACATTTACCATATATTTCATAGTTTTGACATACCTTAGGATGTTTGTAGTAACATCTTTCTCCAAATCTGCAATTCCCTCTTTTCAAAAGGTTGCAGACTTTGTCTTCTTGTCTATTTTTTCCTCTTTCCCGTCATTGTGTAGATCTGGGTAGAGCCTCTTCGGGATTTGCTTTTCTGTTGTCATATCGTAATTTATTTCTTCGTAGGTATGCTGCTTTATTGCCTCATATGTAGTATCAATGAGTATCTCTGCATCCATACTTTTATCTTGTTGTTTGTTTTCCTTATTTTTTTCTGTCATTTCATTTTTGTTTACTTCTCTTCCGTTTTCCTCTTCTTCTTTTTCTTCTTCTTCTTCCTCTTCTTCTTCATCCTCAACTATTTGTACATTCAATCTTGATTTAATAACATTGTCTATCCATGATAGACATGTTGAACAAAAAATTCTTGTATCTTTTCTCAAATCTTGCATTACCTCAGCACACTGTGGATGGGTCGGAATGTTGCATGCAGCACATTTTCTGATTAGGTTTTGTGGATTGACTATGCTATACCAAACCTTACACAGTTTGCATGCTTTTGGCATTCTTTTTCCTAATGCATCAATTAGGATATTCACAAGATTCACCTTATTCATTTTCTTTGTCGGAATATGTTGGTTTATGTATATTTTCTTTATGAGTCTCTTGACCACTTGGATTTTATTTGGAACTTCTTCAATTATTTTCAAGATGTTTTCATTAGATTTGTTCCAGTTTGAAGGATTATATCCTTCTAATATATCTATGAATGCTTTTGTATCTTTTTGGTTAGGACTGTTGCTGATTTCATAGATGAGAAATGCCAGTTCCCTTCCTGCTACCTCATCGTATTGCGAATCCGCCAAGAAAGCTAAATTACGCCACCTCTTCCCGCAGTTGGAACTTACTGCCATCTTGTTCTGATTTCAGTATTACACTTGTTAAACTAACTTAGAAGACGCTTTATCCTACTATTTTCACACTAATCTTATCACCGATAGTTCACGAACACTTCTAGATATTTCTCAAATTCTAGTCGTATGTTAAACTTGTGATATCTATTGATTAATCTGACTTCACGCGGGTACGTCTCACCAAGCAAGATGGCTACTACTACATAGGCCTACTAAAAAAACAGAATATAAAAGTTTTTCTTACTTTTCTCCCGAGTGAAAATAAATATATTATGGGCTGGGGTAGTCGGTACAGTTATTTCATGTAAGGAAGCCATCGTTTATGTATGAAGAGAGATAGAGAGAGAGAGAGAGGGAGAGATAAGCTTGTGAAGTAAATGATAAAACAATACATATGTATATAAACTACGCATGCACATAGTATTATATGTACATATATGTATATATATATATATATATATATATATATATATATATATATATATATATATATATGTGTGTGTGTGTGTGTGTGTGTGTGTGTGTGTGTATGCGTAATTGTTTTATTCATTTACATCACAAGCTTACCTCTCTCTCTCTCTCTCTCTCTCTCTCTCTCTTCATACATAAACGATGGCTTCCTTATATGAAATAACTGTAAGAATGTGAGAAAAAATATTTATCCACATGAACGCGCAGACATATGTATACAGTGTACAATATATTATATATAAATGCACCTATGTAAGAGAGAGAGAGAGAGAGAGAGAGAGAGAGAGAGAGAGAGAGAGAGAGAGGAGAGATGCCAGCATTTCCGAGAAACTTCTCCACATTTGACAGGGACAGGAAAACTAAGAGGCGCGATGGACGTCGAGGCACTTTTAGGATATCGAAATAGGCGCAGCTAGGCCGACCAGGAGAAGGGACAAGTAGGCCTATATTTACTGGAGAGGGAAAGTGTCTGGGAATAGTTCCCAGAAGAGGGAAGAGATAATTCATAAGTGAGGCGTGTGAGAAGGAAGGGATGTTGTGTGTGTGTGTGTGTGTGTGTGTGTGTGTGTGTGTGTGAGAGAGAGAGAGAGAGAGAGAGAGAGAGAGAATTCAAATTATAATAATCATTTTCAATTTACAACAGCTAGATTAGCACAATTACCATGAAAAACGTTAGCGAAAAATGCTTCAGTTCTTTACAATATACTCACTATCCGTGCTTCCAGAGAGAGAGAGAGAGAGGGAGAGGAGACGAGAGAGATGGAGAGCGAGAGGAGATGAGAGAGAGAGACGCGGAGAGAGAGAGAGAGAGAGAGAGAGAGAATTCAAATTATAATAATTATTTTCAATTTACAACAGCTAGATTAGCACAATTAACTATGAAAACGTTTACGAAAAATACTTCAGTTCTTTACAATATGCTCACTATCCGTGCGTCCAGAGAGAGAGAGAGAGAGAGAGAGAGAGAGAGAGAGAGAGAAGAGAGAGCGAGAGAGAGAGAGAGGAGGAGAGAGAGAGAGAGAGAGAGATTTCCGGAAGATGTAGCTCAAACGTGGTAGGCTTAAGGAAAGTGCGGTAAGTAAGATAATGTCACAGAAGAAATACGTAACAGAAAAAAGAAAGTATATGATAAAAATAACATGAAAGAAAACTCATCTAAATACCTAATATGTAGATATGAAATACAAAAATGGTGAAATTATAAACACCAAAATTCTAAACAATACCCATCAATTGCTGGAAGTCGAACACTATGTGGTCTTTAACTTTGGTCATTAACTAAATAAAATAAAGCTACATGAATTACTTACTCCCAATCTGAGTTTCCATGTCACGCTAAAATTCGATATTCCGGTCAGACTTTACTATGATTTTTTATCTTTATTAGATGCAGGAGGCCGGTGGGACGAGCAACCAAAGACACTAGCCTAGCATAAGCCACATAGGAGACAGGGAAAACGAAAGGAGGAAGGAAATTCCAGATGTTCACAAGAAAATCAAATAAGTATGTCTACCATGCATAACTGTCATGGTCATAGTTCTCATCAAATCCGAATTATGAGATAAAGAGCTTGAACCCATTATGCGCCATCATGAATAAATCTATACAAAATTTCAGATGTCAAAATACGGATCTTTCCTAGATAGTGGCCAGCAAAGGTGTTCGGGGGTCGTTAACTAGAACTTATATTTCTTTGGGGTCATTATCGTTACAATATTGACAGTGTTTTGTTTATGTTTTGACAGTCATCCCCAACGGGCGAGTACTAAACACATCGCAAAGGTGGACATCGGGTTAAAACTCCTGGTGGTCCCTATTTAGGAAGATCCCAAAATACTAAACTGTCACCTCAGGTTAATGGGTTCATAAGCTCACAGTGTATCTCATTAATCAATTGAACACTTCAGTTGACAGTATAAGTGTAGAATTGCGACTCAACCATCACACCTTAAATTCATTCGCACTGCATCTCACGCATCAATCCGACATTATACAACCGTGACACCTCGGATTAATGGTATCCGATTGCATCCCATTCATAAAATAGGTCCATTCATTTGTAAAATTGCTAAAGTGCTATAATTTCTTCACATATTAAATGTCATTATTGTGTATATTATTTCTCCTACTACTTCATGAACTGGATATTGACGATTAATCATTTTTTTTTCATTTTATCTCGAGTATCCTGATTGTGTATATTTGTACATTCCATGTATATGGCCCTGGGCTTAAATAAAGAATTTTATTATTATTATTATTATTATTATTATTATTATTATTATTATTAAAAATTGCATTAACTCAAATATCATTATGCTCTCAGCTGTTGGCTGACTAAATAATACATTACCACATATGTTGGTTTAAAACGCATTCGATAGGTAGAGTCTATCAGCACTGCGTTAGACGGAATAAAAATCCATGCGGTGAATATTTCATGGAGCACTGTCACCAATGATTATAAACAAATGATTGGCTTTACGTACAGTACTTCGTAAAGAAGAAATTTCGATTGAAACCATATACAGTACGCGTATACGTACATATATACATATATATTATACGTATTATAGTATATACATATATACATACATACATACATATATATATATGTATATATTTACATATACTTAAAGCTGTTAAGTGGAAAACGTTGTATTAAGGAAACTCGGAAAAAAGGTTCATCCTTGATTAAGGAATTAAAAGGACCCGGCACTGACTATCAGTTTGTTCAATCTGGGGACATCTCTTCTTAAAGAAAATAGGTTTATTGGTTTATATATATAATATATATATATATATATATATATATATATATATATATATATATATATATATATTATATATATTATATATATATGAGTCTGATCACAGCACCGTGATTCATATACACGCATTAAGCTACAAATGTCCTTTAATATCTGATTCGCTCTACCTCGGGATTAATACATTTTCATATATGTTAACCGAAGGGGAATTTTTTAGTTGATAATAATTTCGTCATAGCTGTGTGGTTAAAGAAAAAGACGCTTCACTGTACGTCCTGATTTCTTGGTTCCTAGGTTCGCGCCCGGGAACCGACGAAATTATTATCAACTAAAAAATTCCCCTTCTGTTAACATAGATGAATATTATTAATTCAGAGGTAGAGCGAATTAGATATTAAAAGATATTTGTGGTTTAATGCGTATATATATATATATATATATATATATATATATATATATATATATATATATATAGACACACATTAGTTTCTAACTCTTCAACTGCCGTCTTACATATAACAAAGGACATATGAGACCGCATAAAATCTTTGAAAAAAATCAGATGAGACAAGGTTAAACAATGTAAACAAGACGCACACAAATAATTAAACGAAGAAAAATGGCAGGGAGCCAATAGTCGTACACTAAACAAATACGTAGGATAGGCCAAGAGTAAACAAGACGGGAGAGAAAGGGTCGGGAGGGGAGGGGAAGATGAGGAAGGGGAACGACAGGAGGGGGGCTGGGAGATTGGGGAAGATTTAGGTCCAAGGAGGTTAAGGGGGGAAGCTCTGGACGTTATGTAAACAAAAATACAATCAAGAAACTACCGAATCTGAATCTTTTAATTCCAATTTTCGTTTTTGTGTTCTGAAGGGTGGGATGAATTAAGGGAGAGATAGGACTATGTAAGGGGTGGGGGGAGGGGGGGTGCTAGATATAGTTGGCGGGGGATGGAGTCTCAGACTATGATGTCTAAATCTTTAATTCCCCTTTTTGTGAAGTCACAAGGATTTTAATCTTCGGGATGGAATTCTTGATGAAGATACAGGCTCACTCTTAGATGAATGGGTTTTTCCCCTAGTGTTTTTTTAGAGGTAGATTCTTAGTAATTCTTTTCACAATGACAATAGTAGCCATATGAGTAATTAGGAAATATAAGCATTAATCTTTTACAGTCTTTCAGAGCTAAATTAGAGGTCATTCTTTCAAAATGATAGCAGTAGTCAGAAAAAGCAGCATTAATAATCAGAAAAAAACAATGAACATGATTTTCTTTATGATCATAAGAACAATACCTGGAAAGAACAAAAATACAATATATAACATCATCATTTATAAACAAAAAACAAGCAATAACTTTTAGATTACCTGTAATCCTTTCCACAGATATCCATTTATTTTACCAGTTATAATTTTCTAGTCCAATCAGACAATTTCGAAAAGCTAACATTAATCATTCCATCAAATCCTCCATTGCCTCCTGATTACATTTTTCATTTAGTTTTTTTAATGTGCTTGATGAGGTCACCTATTCATCGATTCCTTATAGACGCAAAAGTCAGTTTAAAAGGGTTATGGCAATTCTGAATTTACTACCAATCTAAATAAGACTGACAACTACGTTTCTATTATTTCCACGTCAAAGATCACCTAATGAATTTCCTAAGTAAGTACTTCAAAATACCTAAGCGAATATTCGCATTCTATGAGACGTTATCCAGCTTGAAAAATTTAGAATCTAACATTCAAGATATTACAATAACTTCTTCAGTACCTTGAAATGAATCACCAACTTATTACAATAATTCTTCCTAAACCTATACACAAATTTCATCTAGAAATCCGAATCATTCCCATACTTCCAAACCCACTGCAACTGCCTTGAACATTCGACAACGACCTTTCAAAATAATGTGAAAGAGTCAAATAAAAAAAAGCTCCAATGAACTTTTCGCACCACGCAATATCTGCCTCAATCTTAAACCCATTTCTCAGGCCTGTCAATTATTTCCCAACAAATCACGGAACTTGGCAGCAAAATTTGACGGTAAATATCTCGAGGGGCACCCTCTCTCATATAATCTGTTGACAGACGTTTCCTTCTGTCTGTCTGCCTCTGCCGTCACACACATACACAAGCTCAATGGCCTTCAATATACCTGTCAAATGGAATGAAATTCATGGATTCTCGTCTTTGAAATTTTTCTGGGCGTCGGTCAGCCTGACAGGCGCTGTCGGGAAAGATACGATTTCATTTAATCTGGCCGTTTCGGATTCATTCCAATGACAAGAGATATTTTGCCCCACATGTATTACGGGGATGGTAAACACTTCTCTAAATAAACAACAAATGACGTCTTAATATAACACAACAAAGAATGCTGAAAGTCACGGAGGCAAAAGCATCTTACTGAAACGATATAGATGAAGATTTCTCGCAAAAAAAAAAACTTCATGAGAAAATAAAATGTAAGCAATCTTTAAAACTAGATAATGAATAAGGCTTACCAAAAATATCTAACGTTAAAAAGTATTCCGAAATTTATATAATATACAGTTAAGAAGTATTGTTATAATAATAATAATAATAATAATAATAATAATAATAATAATAATAATAATAATAATAATAATAATAATAATAATAATAAAACTCCATTTCAGCACAAGCCATATACATCAATAATTACGGATAAAAATAAGTAAAAAGTATATATATATACATATATATATATATATATATATATATATATATATATATATATATATATTATATATTATACATATATATATATATATATATATATATATATATATATATATATACATATATATATATATATATATAATAAAATCACGACAGCATTAAAAAAAAATAACACAATATCAATTTAATTAATCAAAAAGTACAAGTGCTGACATATCAACACACTTGATATTCAACATAAAGTAAACTGAAAATCATTTGGGAATCGTTTGTTATGAGATTTAAAAAAAAAAAAAAAAAATATTCGATATTCACGATGAAAATCCCACTGATTTCCCAAACATATATGCAAATGAAATAAAAACAAAGGAACCCAGCAAACAATTCAATGCAATGTTATGATACCATGACTATTAAACAAGGAATGATACTAATCCTATTACTATTCATATAACAGCGTTTACACAATTTTCATTCATTAAACGAAGCCGACGGTTGAAACGAAGCCATGCGTGGGTGTGAATGGCTCCGTTCAACTGTTTTATCTGCTAACAATTATCTCTCTCTGGCCCAAACAGACAAAGCAATTTAACACATTCCATACATATGCATATATATACACACATATATATAGATGATCTATCTATCTATAGACACACACACACATACACAAACACACACACACACACATACATATATATATATATATATATATATATATATATATATATATACATATATATATATATATATATATATATATATATATATATATATATATACATATGCATATACAACACTTAAAGAATAACATCATGCATATTTGGATATATAATAGCTTAATGTGTATACACACACACACAGACACACATACACACACACACACACACACACACACACACATATATATATATATATATATATATATATATTATATATATATATATTATATATATACGTATGTATGTATGTAAACATATAATGTATAAGTCTGTATAAGATTGTTGATGTGGGTGTTAGACCATAAAGTGATACACACAGCACTTTCGATACTTTACTTAACCCCTCTTCATCCTAATGGCCGACTATGCTCTATGAAATTTCATTGTTTCATATAACAAACGTAATTCTCTATACTACCCACTAAAGACCTTAATTTCCTCTAAACCTGTACAATAACGTAACTCTCATTGAAAGAGACTTTTCAGAAATACAATGAATAACACAACTACTTATCACACTCCTCGGTTTTCAAAAATTCTCCACAATGCATATTAATCATCCCTGGCACAAAAGAGGTAGATCCTAATTAAGATAAAATGGTTCCACGAGCCCTCCGAGACACATTTGTACACTCTAGTACCCTGAAACGCGTTAAATTCTGTTTGTGTCAGTCCTAACCCTAATATCTCTCCTTTTTAACCCAAATAACCATTCTTTGTTCATGAATTTAGAATAGCTTGCATTTTTATCCTATTTATTTATTTGTTAATTTATTTTCCTTTTCTAATTAGGGATCTCTTCTTTCTGTATATCCTGCTATCTTGTGTTAACTCTCACAAACGAATACCATATTCTTCGAAAGCTTAAAGAATTTCAAGTCGTTGGCCCCTGTGGGCCTCTCCCATGTGTATAGGGTTCATCTTCTGAATAATAATGACAATGATTTGGACACTATGTTTACGTACTACCGTAACACTTATGAATGTATCACGTAACATACAAAATCTACGCTTTTCATATACTGTTGTTATGCATATTTTTCTTTCTTTTATATGACATTAATCGACATGATATCTCTCCCTTATACAACTCAATACTGACCTCTAGACCTCAGGATACCATTCATTTATCTATCATTTTCTACTTTTCACTTCGCAACTTATATCTTCTTCTCTTATACGTCCAGTTTTTATGCCATAATTTTATATTATCCAACTATTCTGTACAGTGTAGAATGCTGTATGAAACTCTTAGCCAGGACCCGTGAAACTCTCAGCCGTGGCCCAAGAAACTTTCAGTCACACTCAGGTGGTGGCATGTGCTGTTGGCGCCACACGATCATGGCTAACTATAATCTTGAATAAAATAAAAACTACTGGCTTTTCAATGATTTGCAGCCCTC
>NC_087220.1:41078359-41100859 GCF_015104395.2 Macrobrachium nipponense | reverse complement strand
TGAATGCCCGGCACTTGCACAGAACCAGTACAATAAAAAGAGGCATGATTCAGTAGCAAAAGCCCTCCACTGGAGCCTGTGCAAGAAACATCAGCTACCTTGCAAGTATAAGTGGTACGAGCACCAACCTGAAGGAGTGATAAAAACGATCAGGCAAAGATCCTCTGGGACTATGGTATCAGAACGGATAGGGTGATACGTGCAAACAGACCAGACGTGACGTTGATTGACAAAGTCAAGAAGAAAGTATCACTCATTGATGTCGCAATACCATGGGACACCAGAGTTGAAGAGAAAGAGAGGGAAAAAAGGGATAAGTATCAAGATCTGAAAATAGAAATAAGAAGGATATGGGATATGCCAGTGGAAATCGTACCCATAATCATAGGAGCACTAGGCCACGATCCCAAGATCCCTGAAAAGGAATCTAGAAAAAACTAGAGGCTGAAGTAGCTCCAGGACTCATGCAGAAGAGTGTGATCCTAGAAACGGCACACATAGTAAGAAAAGTGATGGACTCCTAAGGAGGCAGGTATGCAACCCGGCTGAACCCCCAGCACTCTAAATACCACCCAGTCGAATTGGAGGACTGTGATAGAGCAAAAAAAAAAAAAAAAAAACAAAAAAAAAAAAAATAATAATAATAATAATAATAATAATAATAATAATAAGAAGATGAAGAAGAAGAAGAAGGAGAAGAAGAGCAAGAACGGGAACAAGAACTAGCGATGATAATGATGATATTAATGTTGTATTATAAACATAATGGCAACAGTTATAAAACATCAACCATCAAATATTGCTAATAATGAAGATATGGCAATTATAACAATTAAACAAAGAATCATGACCATGACAATAATATTAATAATATTTATAAGACTACAGTGAAATCTGTAATGATCATTGTCAAAACAATAAGAGTAATGATGAAAGTAAAAACAATTGTCTCGATGTATTCCTTTTATGCCCTAGGCATTAGGGATTAAGTCTTAACTTTGAGGCCAAGGCTTTAAATATTCTCTCTCTCTCTCTCTCTCTCTCTCTCTCGTCCCTTCATCTCTCTCTCTTCTCCTCTCTCTCTCTCTCTCTCTCTCTCTCCAATAGAAGCTAAGTAAAATTATGCCCGATATGAATGTGCCCACGATGGCACTAATAGAAAATCACCGAAAAGATTCGAAATGAGTTAGTACGATGATCAGTTGGGTGTGAAGACAGGTTAGAAGTAAGAATAAATCCCTGATGAATTTAGAGAAATTCCTCCTTCTATCCTTCTTCTTACTCCTTCACTTTCTCCTCCTCCTACTCCTACTCCTACTCCTCTTCTCCCATTCTTCCTCTTCCTCCTTCTCCTACTCCTACTCCTCCTCCTCCTCCCATTCTTCCTTTTCCTCCTTCTCCTACTCCTACACCACCTTCTCCTTCTCCTACTCCTATTATTCTTCTTACTTCCTTTCCTACTTCTACCCCTCCTCCTCCTATTCTATTCTTACTCCTTCTCCTACTCCTACTACCCCTCCTGCTCCTCCTATTCTTCTTCTTACTACTTCTACTACTCCTACTCCTCTTCCTACTCCACCTATTCTTCTTCTTGCTCACTCTCCTATTCCTACTCTCCATCCTCCTCCTTCCCCTCCTCCAGTCCTCCTCATCCTCCTTCTCCTACTCCTCCTCTCATCCTCAACCTCCTCCTCCTCCTCCTCTCCGCCTCCTCCTATATCAGTTATCTTTTTTCCTCCAAGTCCTTCTCCTATTAAGGATGAACTACTTTAGCGAAATACATTATATTTCTTCTTTGCATTTCCAGCTAACGAAATAGGAGAAGGCCAGGTTCTCTGAGCCCACGTCCCACAAGTGGGTCCTGTCTGATTTCGTGTAGCCTTTAGCGACGGAGAGAAAAACGGGAGACAAGAAAATGATCGTCCCTCGGTGTCTCAAAAGTACCTTAACACCGTTTCGTCACGGATTACCAGCGAGAAATCCCTGTCATCAAGTCAGGGCAAATGGCCGTCATCACGAGGAACGATCATTTGGGGGAGAATTTCTTATCGATTCGTCGCGCGTCTGCCGGTACTGGAGGAGACGCTGGGATTCTCCTGAGTAGGATACCCACGTTGAAGGTCCTAGTGGTCATAGGAGCTTTAAGTAATTGTCACGAAAGCTTTAAGTAATGGTCATTGGAGCTTATAGCAATGGTCACACACGAGCTTTCAGAAATGGCCATAAGAGTTTATGTGCCATCGGCGTCAGGCATTTAGCGATGGTCAGTCAATCTGATCCAGTGGCGCTAAACTTCAATGATACAAAAGCGAACTTACAAAATACAGAAACTTCTATATTTATTTTGGAATAAAATACCACTTTGAAAGGTCAAGTTTACATCTGAATAAGATTTCCAGTATTTAAATTGTATATATTTTTGAAAACAGTAATAAGAGAGAGAGAGAGAGAGAGAGAGAGAGAGAGAGAGAGAGAGAGAGAGAGAGATGGGAGACTTCACATGGGAAATCAGATCCCTTGGCCAAATGGAAGCGTCCCATTTGTGTCACCTAACGCCCCCCCCCCCCCAACCCTCGTTCAACCACCACCCCCACCTCCAAACCTAAGTAATCTAAGGTCCCATTACCCTCCCCAATCCCTTCCTCCATCTCAATATCTCTTTTGTAAATGCTTGATTAGACGAAGGTCCTCAGGAGGAGGTAATGCATGAATGCATTAATTATCTAATGAGAGAGAGAGAGAGAGAGAGAGAGAGAGAGAGAGAGAGAGAGAGAGAGAGAGAGAGAGAGAGAGAGAGATGTGGGGGGATACTACTTACTGAGAGTTCGAGATTACAAAAATGAACGTAAAATTGAAACAGAGAGAGAGAGAGAGAGAGAGAGAGAGAGAGAGAGAGAGAGAGAGAGAGAGAGAGGAGAGATTTTTATATAAGATGTAATAAATAAACGAAAATCTGTGGCGACTGAAAATGAATAAAGAACCAACGTAGGAGACTAATACAAGAGGTTACCTTTACGTGGAATGAGATAATTCACTCATGGCTGGTTACGAATGGAATCTTGGCGTGAGGGACAAATGAAATAATGCACGGACCTACTAAGAAACCAGATTTTTTGGACCACCCCGAAAAATAAATCAAACAGCCAGTGTTTCACATATTCTTAGAATTGACCCGTACAAAAGCTAGGTAATAACGAAGCTAATGTTACAATGCTAATTTCATTAATCCATACATGTAAAGTGAACAATGAACTTATTCATGTAGTTTTTAATTAAACTAAGTAATAGGTGCTGTAATTTTTGTACTAACATCAAGAAAGTTAAAAAACTACACTGAAGAGAAGCAAAAGATAAAAACAAAAAATACGAGAAAATCCATCTTATGTAAAACATCCCAGTTGGTTTAATCTTATCCAGAGGTTCACACCAGGCTTCTTATTCCCTTGAAACACATTATCACCCTTACAGGAGAACGCCTTTAGGGTCTCTGTTAGCAAAAGAGCCAGCTCAATCGAAACCGGTCAACCAACCAACCAACCATGTCCATAGGAATGAAACCGCCCGCAAGCGCGCAAACGCACGAACGAGTGCAATCTATTCGCCATTCCATTAGCAGTTCTGTATCAATAAACGGCGCTTCTCCAGAGCTCCCTTTTTATTCTGGGTTATTCCGGGAGAGTCTCTATTCATCTCGCTTCTCCATATACACTTCCAGCATCTTTCACCCACCTTGTCTTGCAATAAGCATCTCCTGATGAAAGACGTATACTGCAATCTATCGTCTTTCTTTATTTTGATATATATATTTTCCTCACTCCATCACATTTCTATTTCTTTCTAATAGTTTGTATTTTTTCCTCGTCTTGGATTCTATGTTTTCCTGTTCCTTCCTTAATTCGCTTTCATCATCTTCTTCAAGGTTTCGCTTTACTTCGGCATCATTAACATTTCCTCTTTTTGCGTCGCCTACTCCTCCGTCACATCTTTCTTATAATCCTAGACATATTTATTTCAACTTTATCTCTTTTTTCCTCATTATTCCCAGTTCTGCTATACTTACTTTTAGTTTTCTGTGAAAGGAAATTATTGTGCCGGCTTTGTCTGTCCATTCGTCCTCAGATCTTAAAAACTCCTTTTTAGTTTTCTCTAATGGAAAGCTATTGAGATGACTGTGTCTGCCCACCCTCAAATCTGAGGCTAGAGGGCTGCAAATTGGTATGTTGATCATCCACCATCCAATCATCAAACATACCAAAGTGCAACCCTCTAGCCGAAGGAGTTTTCATTTTATTTAAGGTTAAAGTTAGCCATGATTTTACTTCTGGCAACGCTGTACGTAAGAACATAGGTCACCACCGGACCGTGGCTATGTCTTATAGACCATGGATGAGGCCACAACCAGACAGAAAACTTTGTTTCTTCTTGCTTCAATTATGAAACGCTTCACTTTTGACTGTCTATATTTTGTCTACTTCGTAATACGTGATGCATGAGGCGCAATGTCAGCAAAACGAAGGCTATCCAGATCAGCCGATCTCGTACAGTGGTTCCACTCCGATGATTCAGACTGCATGAGCAGCATGGCAGTTTGCAATTCTGAGAAACATGATGCTGCCTCATGTAATATTCGGCATCAAACTGTTTCACATCACTTACAAAATATATTGTTTGGTGGTGTAAGAAAAATTGGTAGCCTCTAATGCCGTAAGATAAATTTGTATTGTCCATAAGGCTTTCGACGCTGACGGGGATATGGCAGTTGGGGGTTTCCAAAGATTTTGCTCTGTCAACAGCGAGTAAACAAGAATTTCGGACAGACAGACAGAGGCACAGTAAAAATACGACGCACTTCCTATGCTGCGCGTTCCCTATGCGATTCCCTACGGCAAATATATCTGTAAAATCAGTATGCTTCTATGTGTATACACACACACAGACACACACACACACACACACACACACACACACACATATATATATATATATATATATATATATATTATATATATATGTGTGTGTGTGTGTGTGTGTGTGTGTGTGTGTGTGTGTGTGTATGTGTATAAGTTATATTAATGACTCAATCATATTCACTAAGGCTTGGAAATTACGTACACCAAATGAAGCACATCCTAAGCAAGATTAGAGAATCACTTCAGGCCCATTACCTGTAGGCAAAACACAGGTTTAAAGGAAAAACTGCTCTCCTCAAATACAGACGAAACCTACGGAAGGTACTGTAACCTGGATAGGAACCGACGGCTGAGCAATGAATATTTCATAAACCTCCGCCATAATCCCAGGCATTCCAGATCGACCTTCGATAATGGGGAAGGTAAATGTCACCGTCGCGATCCAAAATATGGTAATAAAACATTATAAAACATTTTGCCTTTCAGGAGAACAGCAATATTTTTGCAAAGAAAAATATGGCAATAAAACATTTTCCATTTTAGAAGAACAGGATTTTTTTGTGTGCAACTGCAAAGTAATATAATACTGTATCTTCTTGGACCATATGCATAATTTCGACAGAATTGTCTTTGTAAAATATTTGTCTTCTAAGGGACTCTGGAAAAAAAACCCAAGATAAAAAGAAATAAAATATTTTATCTTATGGGAACAAACGTATAATTTCTGCAGAAATATCTTGGTAAAAGACTACACTTCTCGGGAGCTGTGTAAAAGACCATAATAAAAGGATTTTATCTAACGAGAATTTATGTGCATTTTCAGCAAAATATTTTGGTAAGAGACTTTAACCTTATCGGAGCAAAGGAATATTTCCTTCGGAATACCTAGATAAAAGATCTTACCTTGAGTCAATACCGATTTTACGGTAACGTTTCAACCAATACAGAATATTTCAGGTGATGTGATATCAACGTTTCCTTAAGGGCGGTAAAAGATGTACTTTATGGTAAAGTTCTACCGAGAAAATAATATTTCATGGAAAGTGATAACATCGTTTCCATACATTCTTCGTTACTGATATCAGCGAATTTGAATTTTGTTTGCTCTTCTTTTAAGAATGTTTGCTGAATAGAGCTAATGGTATCTGTAGGTTGCAAAATCAATATGAATTTAATAATAATAATAATAATAATAATAATAATAATATCATTGAAACGAGTGGTACCCTGTATGCTATTCTCTTCAACCAAATTTATATGAGAGAGAGAGAGAGAGAGAGAGAGAGAGAGAGAGAGAGAGAGAGAGAGAGAGTGTGTTCTTCCAAGATATTTTGTTTCTGTTCCAAGAATAATAATAATAATAATAATAATAATAATAATAATAATAATAATAATAATAATAATAATAATAATAATAATAATAATAATAATTTGGAAGAAGACCCTCTTTTAAAAAAAATTCTGTTGAATAAAAAGGCAGAATTAAGTGAATTGATCTTATATATTATCTTTTCTATTTTTTTTATTACTCGCTTCTCTGGCTCAGCGATACTTCTTAATAATTGGCCAATATTCACATTGAGAGAAATTATTTAGATTTAACCCAATATGAATATTGGCCAATTATTACGAAATATCGCTGAAACAGAGAAGCGAGTAATAAGACAAATAGAAAAGATAATATATAAGAATAAATCGCTGAATTCTGCCACCATAAACAAGCCTATTAAGTATGCAGAAACACTAGGCAAATTTCGCAAATATTTTGTGTCTTGGTATTTCTAGTAGGTGAAGCATTACCAATTTGAAAACATCTGAAGGAAACGGGAATTTTACAGTATTCTGAAACTTTATAATACTCCAAAATCGTGTGTAAGTAAAAAAAAACACTTATGGTTGTAAATCATAAGGAATGTCTAAATTCTTCCTTTCAGAACTAGGTCTCTTTTGAAAACTGGATAGCTTTAAAATACAAAAAACTTAACTTCCTAGCTAGCAAAAACACTGACCTAAGTCAGTGAGTGATTAAGTTGAATAATTCCTACATTTTGGCAAACAAATATGCCTGCGACCTTGAAAAGAAGGCAGATTACTCAGAGTGTTGGCCTAGTGATAAGACTATTAAGGTTTCGCTACCTATTCATTAGACTCGAAGTATGAAGCAAACAATGACACAATGAAAACAAACAATAGAAAACCAAGTACTGAAAATAAAACTATTCTATAGTAGAATAAATGGACAAAGAAACGAAAATTCACAACTGCATGAATCCATATAGATGTGAATTACGTCCCTCATAGTTAGTCGAATGCAGTATTTTGTACCTGGACGGAAGGAGGCATGAGAGTAGCAATCTCATCCCAGAATACGAGCTAAGAATTTGCAGGGTGACACCCTCAAAGGGGAGGAAGAATGGTGTTAGTAAACCAGAATATACAAGGTACAGTTTGATAATAGTCTGCCAGCCACCAGTCGACTCAACAATATCTATCTATCTATCTATCTACCTATCTATCTATCAATATCTATCTACACGCACACACATATGTATATATATATATATCATATCTATATATATATATATATATATATATATATATATATATATATATATACATACATACATACATAGAAATACACACACACACACACACACACACACACACACACATATATATATATATATATATATATATATATATATATATATATATTACCCATCATGTGTATATGTATCACATACTAGTTATTACACATAAAACCCATAAATTCTACACAAGACCCGGTATTTCGCATTGGCAAACCTATAATAGCTTTCCAGATACCGAACACCCTGGGCATCAATCATAATTAGCGAGGTGATTTAACACTGTGAGCTTATTAGGTGATTCGTCGTTAAATGGGTGTATCAAATTTTACCGCTGGTTAATTACAATTATTAATGATGTTTTATTCTAATAACGGAGGCACTGGCAAATCATCCATTAACTGCCATTGATAATTAACTTGATTAATCACATTCATCGAAATTGGGTGATTATGTTCCTATAGAGTGAATTCATCGTTAAATGACGCGTGAAGTTCAATCAGTTGTTGGTTGCTGATTCATTGTAATCGCAAGTTATAGTGTTTCCAATATAATTATGCCGATATCCAAAAAAGGCAAAGAAAAAGAAAATTATATATATATATATATATATATATATATATATATATATATATATATATATATATAGATATACACTATATTGCTCATGATTTTAAACCAGAACCAAGAAAAAGTAATGCCCCTTTATAAAGAATTTCACATATTCTCGAGTTGCCCCTATGGACTGAAAGCCTCCGTTCTCTCTAAACCATCTCTATTCCTATTGGCTGCCTTGGAATTAATTTCCTCAGGTGTCCTGAATGGGGTGGAGCATCTCTAGTCCGAGATTTTAAGAGGACGAGGCAACAGCAGCTCGCTCTCAGAAGTTAGATGCCTCTCACCTGCAGAACACTACTTCCCCCTTATGCTCCCCTGCTTCCTCTGGGGATCCCACACGTGTTCTTTTACCATCCATAATGCACAGACCGATCAGCAACTGAGAAGACAACAAGACAATGGATTTCCAGACAAATACCATTACCCATCCACGTGTTTCCGATGGACCTGCAATCAACCACCTTCCATTAATTTCCAGACCTACACGTAACTTAAATGTAAATATAGTTCATTTAAACTAAAGTCCAGAATTTTATGTAAATTCCTCCTTTCAGAAATATCAGCCTTCAGCCGTAGATTTTTATTTGTTATAACCCTTGTCCCTCCATGCAAGGCCTTTTTAGGAGTGCCAGTAAGTCACATCCCCACACTTTTTACTGAGGGAACGAGCGTTTATAACAATATATAATATATATATATATATATATATATATATATATGTATATATATATATATATATATATATATATATATATATGTGTGTGTGTGTGTGTGTGTGTGTGTGTGTGTGTGTGTGTGTGTATGAGTGTAGGTATGTTCAAATGTTAAACGAAAGGGAATTTATTGGTTAATAATAATTTCGTCCTCTCGTGGGTTCGAACCAGCGCCTAGCGGGCAGAAATGAAATCAGGACTTCAGTGATGTTGTCTATTCTGCTAAAAAGCGACTGAAGTCCTGCTTTCTCCTCAGTTCGCTGGGCGCTGGTTCGAACCCACGAGAGGACGAAATTATTATCAATTAAAAATTCCCCTTCGGTTAACATATATGAAAATATATTCTTTCCGAGGTAGAGCGAACTGGATAATAAAGGACATTTGTGCTCGGTGAATGTATAATTATTCATATATATATATATATATATATATATATATATCCCCCTATATACTTATATATATATATATATATATATATATGTATATATATATATATATATATATATATATATATTTATAGTATATGTGTGTGTAAACATATTAACAGGTACACATTAACAGAAGATCAATGTCTGACATACATCGGCTTTGGTTAAGAAGTCATATAAACAAATGACTTCTTTGTTTCAAAAGAGAGAGAGAGAGAGAGAGAGAGAGAGAGAGAGAGAGAGAGAGAGAGAGAGGGTTGGTTCTGTTTTGGCGATCCTTACCCGAATATATATGTGCGTAATCCATGTTTTTATTACTTTCGGGAAAGGGTCCTGTATTGAATACAAATGTTTCCTAAACGTTGCTTGACTCGGACACGACGTGAGACATGCGCTACACTAGAAGTTACCAGGCGCGGAACTGCATGTAAATGGAGAGAGAGAGAGAGAGAGAGAGAGAGAGAGAGAGAGAGAGAGAGAGAGAGAGAGAGAGAGAGAGAGAGAGAGAGAGACCAATTTGAATGTCCTTAGGTCTCCCAAAAAAATGATACCAGAATAACTGCAGCGCATTTTACAAGGAAAAACATACAAAAGAAAATTAATCTCTTTTGTTTCTGCTATATGTTTATGACTTGTGATAAAATATTGTTTACGAGATAAGTTCAATATATTTATGATGCTCGTTACAGATACGCCCGGAAATATACGCTTATGAAGGCTTGTAAATATCGGCGGAAAATTCATTTGCATATTTATCTCGTCAAAATATTTATTCCAGACAAATAACTGTTTTTCCCCAGATTTAAAGTACTCTTCGCAAATATGTTTCCATAAATGAATTCATGACCTATATCCAATTTGTTATTGAATATAAAATTTCTGTGAAACTGTTGGTAGATTACATAATTAACATCGTAAAAGTCCATGAATAATTATTTTTCTTACAATTCACCGATTCGTAAATAGATCAAAATATTAATAAGAAAAGCTTTTAAATGCAATAACATTTCAAATTACAGACATATCTCTTTATTTAAAATATCTAAGATTTCTGCCATAGTTCCAAATAAAAGACACCATGATGTATATATATATATATGTATGTATCTATAGTATATGATATATATATATATATATATATATATATATGTGTGTGTGTGTGTGTGTGTTGCATACATAAATACACACACATATTTATATATACATATATATATATATATATATATATAAATATATATATATATATATATATATATATATATATATATTTAAATATATATATATATATATATATATATATATATATATATTTTATATATATAAGATAAATATGCATATATATATATATATATATATATATATATATATATATATATATATATATATATATATATATAACCACACCAATTTCACACAAAACATTCCTAAACCATACAAGCTATCACCAGTAATAAGAAGTAATGATAATTACTTTATTTAAAAGTATCACCAGTAAAATAAAGTCAATTACCATTACTTTCCACAATTAAAACGTTTATTTCCTCGTAACGAAAGACATCGAATCACATAAGCGCACAATCCTTGAGAAGTGGAAGAATCTTCACACAAAATAGAATGTATTCAACCACTGATATTTTCCTCACACTTGAAATTTCGCTTCGAATTTATCGCCCTATTTACCCCTGGCCATTTGTGAGCATAAATTCGGCAACAATGCAACGCACGAAACCCCAACAAAACGAAAGGAAGGAAGGCATTAGTCAGGCAGAATGCCTCTAATAAGAATGTATAAAGGGAACGCATCGTTCATCTGCCATCCGGCGTTCGATACATTCATATTATGGGATTTATAAGAATATCTATTTTCAATTTCTATGAGAGAGAGAGAGAGAGAGAGAGAGAGAGAGAGAGAAGAGAGAGAGAGAGAGAGAGAGAGAGAGAGCTTGATGAAGTATGCTTGATGTAAGAAAAAGTAATGCGCCTTATTTGTAAAATATGTTAATTACGTTCTGACTGTGTCAAATTAATACTATAGAGTATAATGCATTGGAACTCATGTGAATACCATATAATTTATTGATATAATGATATGTATATCATACATTATATCATATATATATTATATATATATATAATTATATATATATATATAAAATAATATTATATTATATATATATATATATGAGTGTGTGTGTGTGCGCGTGTGTGTGTGTGTGTGTGTGTGTGTGTGTATACACAGAGATAAACATTCCAAATCAGTTCATTATATCACTTGTGAAAAGAAGCATGGTACCCTGCATGCAGTAAGGGCAGACTTTTGTGATGAAACAAATACGGAAAAAAAGAAATACTATTAAAAATGACGATGAATCTTTCCCAGGGACACTGTCAGTTCAATTCACTCTTTGACGAGGGATCATGAGATGATCGCTAGGCATCAGATAAGATGATCTTTGTAAACGGAGGTCAGGAATTATCGCAATCATGTAGTCAGAGATGACTATTATATAAGATTATAAAAAGTCAGCCAGCTCAATCTCATTTCTCGACCTTTGTGGCTAAATATTCTATATACCTCTTACCGTCAGTTTGAAGCATAACATATTTTGCTAAGAGGAAATTCAATTATAGTGTTATGCTGATAAGCGAGAAATATAAGTTAAAAAAAAACAACCTGCCTATAACTGATTCACTTAAGGTAGATTCTCGGATGAGCCTTATTCTTACGAGACGTTTGTTTGGTGGCCGCTGATTGGCTGGTACCGGGAGGTAGGCAGCTCCCAGCCAATCAGTGGCCGCCAAACTAATGTCTCGTAGGCATAGGGATCATCCAAGAATCTACCTTAAGTGAACCAGTTATAGTCGCCTTCTCATTATATACACGGCACCTTCTATTATTATCGATATTTACTCTCACAATTAAGGAGAACCATTCATAACATCCTCCACTAGAAAAAAAAAAGAAAAAAAAAAAAAAAAAAAGAAAGACGATATTTCAAAAACTTTAGAGTGGCCATAAAGCGTCGTCAATCCGGCGTCATTTTCGAGGAAAACACACGAAAAAAATAATGAGTTTCATTTCTGTGGCAGTTAAACTGAACGCGCCGCCCACCTGCTCCCGAAAGAAGATTAAAAAGTTAAACCGCCCACATGCTGTCGAACGTGTATGTGTGTGTGTGTGTTTTATCTGTGTGTGGATGTGCACATAACATACAAGTATGACAACCTTGATTCACCAGTGATCCTGAGCGTGGCAGTGAATGACGTTTTCTTTTTCTCTCAAGCTAACACTAATAAGGAAAACCAAACTTTCATAATAATGCACGTATATTGTTATCATATAATATTAAATAAATATTATATTAATATATATTAATATATATATATTTATATAATTATAAAATAAATGTCTAATATTAATATAATTATATAATATTTAATATTTAGATGATATATATATATGTATAATATATATAAATAATTATATTTTAATATATAATTATCATATATATACATATATATATATATATATATATATATATATATATATATATATTATAATATATTATATATATATATATAAAGCCTATATACATTACACGTAAAGTCATCAAGTATAATGATATCACACAAATCTCAACTGACAAAACAGGATGACTTAGCCACATGAGACAGTCACCTTTCCTTAATAACAGCTTTTAAACCTCTCAATAAACACACATTTAAGAAAGCCTTCAATAAACATAAATGTTTGAGAGGGAACTGTACAAGAACATAAAGTGGGTAATGATGACGACATGCAATTATGTAACTCTTGACTGAAATGCCCTATATATGCCCATAGTATTATCTGTAATACCTATTATTATTATTATTACTATTATTATTATTATTATTATTATTATTATTATTATTATTATTATTATTATTATTATTATTATTATTATATGGAACAAGCCCACAGGAGCCATAAACGTGAAATTCAAGCCTCCAAAGAATGTGGTGTCCATTAGGAAGAAGTAAGAGGAAGTGAAGGACCTCACTTACTAAGAAAAATAATTAATGATTTAATAAATAGATAAACCTTTATCAAAATGCAATGTATTTTAAAATAGCAATGCACTGCATCTTCGCTTGAACTTTAGAAGCTCCAATTGACGACACCCTCTTGGAGACTTATGACATTGTTGCGTTGATTTTTGCTTCCAATAACTCTACAGGGAAGATGAAAGACTCATTACGCGCAGATGAAATACTCATTCAAGGACGAATTAATGACTCACGTATGGAGTGATAAAATAGTCACAAGTGGGCAAATAAAATTTCACGTATAATTGACACGAGATGTTAATAACTATGGTAGAATTCCTAATATTGATCACAGACAGACCATCCCACACCAACTGACAAATTGATATTTCAGGGAAAAAATTAATACAGAAACAGGTTTCAATTTCCAAACGTCAAAGCACCACTGATAATTTTAAAAGATAATGATCTAAAACTACATAACAGTTACGAGGAAGGCTGCCGGAAACTGATAAAGAATTACGGAACAAAGTTCAGCAGGACAGATGACGATCAACGGTCAGTTGAGACTATGCATATGACTTAGGAGAAAATAAAGACAATTTTACCTGGATCTGGTAGAGGTTAATATAAATCTTATTATATTTTCCTTAGATTACTAGTAATTTTATAATAAAAAAAAACATGTACACCATCACCCTTTAGTATAAGTAAAACTAAACTGAGTGTATATGTATGTGTGTGTATGTGTAAGAGAGACGAGAGAGAGAGAGAGAGAGAGAGAGAGAGAGAGAGAGAGAGAGAGAGCCTTTGGTACAAGTAAAGCTAAACTGTGTGTGTGGTGTGTTGGAAGAGAGAGGAGAGAGAAGAGAGAGAGAGAGAGAGAGAGGAGAGAGAGAGGAGAGAGAGAGAATTCTTTCCTAAAAAAAAACAGAATTCCTCTCATCCGGGACTGTACGTTCACATTTAGTAATCAGAGAGCGGCCAAATTGGTCTCCTACCAAGTCAAGGCTTTCAAATTTTCTCTTTCTGTCAATTATTCCTTTTCCTTTTCATTTCCTACTTACCCATGCTCTCTCTCTCTCTCTCTCTCTCTCTCTCTCTCTCTCTCTCTCTCTCTCTCTCTCTCAGTTCAGTAATAATATCGGGGGGCGGGGGACTAAATATGTACAGTTACATATTTCAGTGTGTTGGGCATGCAACATGAACAATGAATGAATGTATGAATAGAATATACAGTTAGGCTTAAAGAAAAAGAACACATAAATTTCGAAAACATGGAAAAGCAAAAAGACGGGAAAAGATATGAACGTAACTGAAAAATAAACAATAGTAAGCGGATAATTTAGTTACAATGAAAATATCTCGGACATTAAGGGTTAAACAAAACCAAGGTAAAATTTGACGTGTTATATAAAAAGACGGCATCAAAGAGGATAAAAAATTTTTCGAAATGTTTTGAACGTCAGTCGGGAAAACGTAACACTGATGACGCTTTGGTACATGAGTGATAATGTTAAAAACTGTTGAAATCATCGTCAGGTACTATAACGAAGCAATATACATATTATGCAGATGTTTACCCTTAAAAAATCGACCAAAAATGTGAATTTGTAGTCAATTTTTTTAAGGTAAACATCAGTTCTTCCTTGCATTTATGGACTGTCTAAACTTCTGATATCAAAACCTGTAACAACTAGAAATTCGAATCCATTTTTCTTTATCCAAAATAGTGAAAACATTCACCGAAGGGAAAAGAGGAGAAATTGAGGGAGGATGAAGACGAATTGTAAGACTGGAAGGGTGTAGAGGGAAAAGATATTATGGCAGAGGAAAGACGAAAATACAAATATGAGAACAAGTTTGCTACGAGTTTTATCTTGGCTTCACCTAAAATGTTGAATAGTTAGCCTGGCGCAGTTGTGGAATCTTTTCATCTCCAAATTTCTAAGCAAGGACCAGATTCACTCTTGCTCTCTGCTGACGTCTCCTGAATTCCAAATGTATCAGTTTAATTGTCTATCTCCTAATACCTATTTATTTATCATCATTTTCTATAACTTGTCTCTTCTGCAGGTTGATTTCTCCTTTGAACCCTCGTTCGTTTATAGTCTGCTGACTGTCCCTCAGGGTTTTCAGCTGAAGACTTCAAGAAAGAAAAGATGCAAAAAGCATCAGCTGGCCATTTGGGTGACCATACAAATCACCCACCTCCTTCCCATATATATACTATCGATATATATATATATAATATATATATATATATATTATTATATATATATATACATATATAATATAATATTTACATATATGTATATATATATATGATATATATATATATATAATATATATATATATATATATATATATATATATATACATTATATATATATATATATATATTATATATATATATATATATATATATATATATATATATGTATATATATATATATATATATATATATATATATATATATATATATATATATATATATAGACAGATGGTCAGACGCATACAAGAGGAGAAGAGATCGCCCTGCGAAATCCCACCAAGTCACTTTCCGGTATATCAAAAAAAAAAAAAAAAAAAAAAAAAAAAAAAAAAGGAAGGCCACGATTAAACAGGAAGAAAAACTAGGAAGGAAGGGAGACAAGGAGGAACCGAAGAAGAGCGAACCTCAAGAACGACAAAATGACCAAAGTTGAGACGGACTTCCCTCAGGGAGGATCTGGCACTTGGCACTAATACTGATAGATGCCCGACCCTAATGGCCCTCATTGGAGGATTACCTGGTCCTGGGACGTAAATGGCGGTTATTCCGTCGAATGTCTAATATTATTCATCGTTGGGTATCATTTTGATAATTAACGATGATGGATTACATGGTGTTTCTATTCTGAGCAACAATAATGATATGGCATCAAGGGAAATAATATTAATTATATTTGTTGGAAAAGGTTATTAATAATAATATATAATGGTAAGGGAGAACAGCCCAAGTGAAGTGAAGTGAGTAATGCCATAAAATAATATTCCCAAACTAAGTAAAGGCAATAAGCAAATTAAGACAAGAGCTAAAAATAAGAAATGTAAACAATAAAAAAAATCCAGTTATACGTACATAAATATTAATAAATAATAAACTATGAAACTCAAGTGAACGGAAATTTTATCCATTAGCCGTATAATAAAAAATAAAAATAAATATTATATACGTATTATATACATATATATAATTTCAGATTAATAAGAACCTTAAAGAGAGAGAGAGAGAGAGAGAGAGAGAGAGAGAGAGAGAGAGAGAGAGAGAGATTAACAGCTAATTTGCCAGACATAATTTGCTACCATACCACCCAAAGCATTGTCAGGGACCCTAATTAAGCGGTCATGCACCAATACCCACCTTCTGGGCCATAACTCTGCACCGGTACTGCGCTAGGCAATTGGGTGGTACATTTTCTCTAGAAGTTTGGCTTAATAAATAATAATAATAATAATAATAATAATAATAATAATAATATAATAATAATCTTTCCGTAAATCGTCTTCATTCTCGCGACCTCTTAGTAAAATACTACTGATACTAATGTAATATGACAATTACGGTTCCATCGAGGATTACTGCTCATGGTGTGCTGGTAATATTTCGTAATTGGATCGAATTGCTTGCTAGTCAGTATAACTACGAAAAAATGTTATTCCGTCGATTCTTAAGGAAACCTTCACAGCAGTGTAACTAATGATAGGAATTGAACTTTGTGGAAAACGGATCTTTTGTAGGTGCACTACTCTGCCTTGGCGGAGATTTGCGGGCGCTTCAAAAGCTTTTGCAACTGTCGTTGTATAAAGTTATCGCAATAAAACTGAATGGTTCTTTGACGCATGTAAACTGGAGTCGCTGAGAATAAGGTTTTGGGTGCATATAAAATTTTATAACTTCAGTAAGATAACTCTAACAAACATCACAATAAAACTGACTGATTATTTATCACATGTAACTTGGCGTCGCAACGACTAAGGTCATCGACGCATATAAATGCTGATAACATTAGCAACACAAATGAGGCTACTAAAGACATTCAAGATATTGTAAACCTTCGTCAATGCAACGGCTGAATACAAGAAAGTCTTCGGACATTGACATCCACATTCAACTATCTTAAGCCACGCATAACTAAATTTTGTGCCTGACATAATACTTAAAAATGCGGTCATTCTTGGCGGGACAAGAACACTTATAATGATAATAATACCCCGGGAATGAAAGAACACATGTGGAAGAACTTTGCTGGAAACCTTCCCTGAGTGACACATGTCAAATAATAAAATTCTGGTTGATACCATAAAGAATCTGGGTACAAAGTTCCATGAAAATCTATTCCTCAGCTTTCATGTAATCCTGGTGAGCAGGCAGACAAATATAAAACAAGTAAAAGATTGAGTTTTCTGTTCGGTGGTGGCCTCTAAAAGGTCCATAAAACACTTAGACTCGGCTCATGAAACTTAGCCACGGTCCGGTGGTGGCCTATGTTGTTGGTACCAATAGCGCTGCCAGAATTACGACTATAGCTAACTTGAACTTTAAATGAGATCAAAACTACTGAGGCTAGAGGGCTGCAATTTGCTATGTTTGATGAGTGGAGGGTGGATGATCAACATACCAATTTGCAACCCTCTAGGCCCCAGTAGTTATTAAGGCCGGCACAATACTTTTCTTTAACAGAAAACTAAAAATGACCTTACTTGATGAGATAAATGAATTTGCAACAAAAATGCCAGTAAAATCGGTTAAACACGGGCGATTCCAAGGGCGTTTTGCACTGCTACTTGGAACACTGTAACGAGAAAAATGAACTTTTGTGGAAATTAACCGAGGACTTCTCCGCTGCAGTTTTTTTTTTCTCTCACCTGACAAAACGTGGAAATCTTCCAATTTTCTGGATTAAACAGACGCAATTTGTATCTATTCTATTTCTTTTCCCGTTCACATTCCATACTGGAATAAGTACGAGTGGCCGTCAGAATAATACGTAACCAATTCTTGAAGCATAAAATATAAAATTTAATTAATTTCTATTTTTAGAATAAAATATAAAACGTAATTAATACGAAATTCTAGAATAAAATATAAATGTGTTTAACTTCTATTTTTAGCATGAAATATAAAATGCAGTTAATTTCTAATTTAGGAACGAAATATGAAACGTTATTAATTTCAAATTTTAAAGCAACCATCTTACTAAATATACCGCAGAACACCAGAAAACCTTTAATCCACTTCCCTAACAATAGATAAAAATTCTTGGAAAATACAGAAGAACAATTAACCCATTACTCCGTGCAAAATGGAAAGAGTAATGAATCCATTAAACATTCGAACCCCTTCAAATTAGCTCTGAAACCCTACTGTCAAGCTCACCTAGTTTAATTCATAGCTCAATTATGTATTGCTAATCACATTTTAATCGATACTGTCAATTCTGGCAGATATCTATTCATTCATTCAGTTTGGAATATTACTCACGTTTCTGATAAGCAATAAATACACGTTATGTAAACGTGAATAAATGCCAATGCCATTCATTCGAATTCAGCTAAGAATGAAATTACAGATCTGCGGACAATTTATCCATTTGGATATCGCATTAAAATAATGATAAAATGAATACTAAGAGCTTAAGTATATTTTTGATGAGGAAATTATTACTTGCTTTAAGACAATTTGCATAAACACTGGAAACCGTTTAAAATACAAAAGCAGGTTTGTCCTGAAAGCATACACGCAAAAGCTTTCTTGAAAGCAAATGGGTATGGTGAATATAATGATATATATATATATATATATATATATATATATATATATATATATATATATATATACATACATACATACATACATACATACATACATACATACATACATACATACATACATACATATCTGGATATACGTACCACATGAAGCAACGACATACAAGTTGTTAACAGCTTACCTGAAAAAGAGAAAATCATTATTAATCAACTGGTAGACAACTTTAGAAAGTCATATAATAGATACAGTGCAATAAGAAAAATTTGTACAATGACTGAAATTTTGTGGTTAAAAATTAAGGGAAAAATATATTACGCAGGTTTACCTAAAACGATAACGAGATGTTTTCCTTGATGGCATTATCAAAACAAATTCAATTTAGACATTTCTTATACTCTTATATGAATATACTTAGTGGAAACAAGTGATAACTTTCGTAGGGGCATCATATAATGGGTATTAATACACGACTGTAGCAGAAAAAACCACTTTAGACATTAACTTGATCATAAGCATTTTTGAGAAATTAAATCTTTTATATAAGACTATATTTTCACTAGGCATTGATTTGATGTTAATATCTTATAGTCTTAGTATAATGAATAACTACGTTAACGTAAAGTGAAAGTGGCAATTCTATCAAAAAGTTTATGAGTTCAGCAAATATTCCAAAACGAATAAACGGAGTCCGATCAAACTTGGTGACAACACTCATTGCACAACCGCTTTGAAATAGGACGAATTTTCGCTTTGGTAACGTTGTTAACCTTTATAAAACAAAGAATTTCGAGAAATTCACGTTCAGTCATTTGGATATCTGAATATTACAGAAGCAATATAGTAATAGTCAGCATGAATAAAAATTATTGAACCATGTTTGTTTCTTGTATTCGATAAAACAACAATTAATTCGAATAATTCGAAAATAAATAAATACCATATATATACATATACATATATATATATATATATATATATATATATATATATATATAGGTATAGGTAAATATATAAATGAAAATCAAATAAATATATATACCAAACTAACAACTTGCCTGACCAACCAATCCACACGGCGGCAGTCTCACGTCACCTCTCTCTCCCTCCAACAAATAATAAATAATGATAGTAATAATAATAATAAACTTTCCTTTCCTATCTTTTATTTTCTCACCATTTTTTTCTGAACCTTCTTGCCGACCCTTGCAAGAGCAAGAAACAAGCTCGACCAAACGACCAATCAGAGAGGCTAACAAGAGCACCCAACCAATTGATCCAATTAAGTGAACTTGGACAATTTTTTTTTTCTTTCTTTTTTTGGAACGTCCTTGCTCCCCCTTGTGTCCATGAGGATGATGATGATGATGATGATGATAATGATGGTGTTGGTGGAGGTGGTGATGGCGATGAGGGAGTGAAGATAGTGAAGGCAGGTGTGCAGGTAAGAAGGTACTGAGAAAGAGGTGAAGGTATTAAACTTGATGTATTGGTTCTCAGATCACTAATAGAATTATTCATTCTTAAGATCTCTACGGATTATTTACATTTTTTTTCTCGATTTCTTGGGCAAATGCTGAATGTCTTCTGAACATCTCTCTCTCTCTCTCTCTCTCTCTCTCTCTCTCTCTCTCTCTCTCTCTCTCTCTCTCTCTCCAGAACAATTACCTTTTTTGTCTATCCTGTTTAATATCTCTGCGGAAATTGTTTAAATTATATATCAATTTACCGTAAGATTCTTTGCAAATCCCCAATCCACGTCCCCATCCACTCTCTCTCTCTCTCTCTCTCTCTCTCTCTCTCTCTCTCTCTCTCTCTCTCAAACTATTACCCTTTTTGTCTACCTTTTCACATATCTTTATGGAGGTTCTACAATTACCACTTTACAGTTGAATTCTCTGCAAACCCCCATCCCTTTCTCTCTCTCTCTCTCTCTCTCTCTCTCTCTCTCTCTCTCTCTCTCTCAGGAGTCCCAGGCTCCTCCCCTCTCAAACTCCATTACATCTGATTACAGTGGCAAATCAGCTATCGGTTTTCAACCTCTCGAGAATCTTTTCTTCAAAACTGCTTCGCTCGGCCCCAGCCCCCCAAACTTCAATTTCTGCAAAGTCGAGGGCCACTTGTGTGTTACGCAAAAACTTGGCACTGGAGGTGCCAACTCAGGAGGGCCATGACTGGTGTAAAGGGAGAGAGCTACGATATATTTCTCTCTCTCTCTCTCTCTCTCTCTCTCTCTCTCTCTCTCTCTCTCTCTCTCTCTCTCGAAGGTGCCTTTGAGATTGTTCTAAGGCGCACTGTGAAGTGTCAGGTCGATAACACTCAATGTGAAAATTTGGTGAAATTAAGTCGAATGGTTCCAGCCGTGGGCGTTACTAGACGCCAAAGTCATCCGATAAAGGTTATTTGGTAAAATGACAAAACGATTCATAAATTTGGCGAGAGTAAGTGAAATGTCTGATAGGAGGAAATCAGTGAGTATGAGAAGTTAGTGGATAAGAATGAGTGGTTCATGGTATCTACTCCTTTTAAAATCTGTTGAAAAGAGAGTAAAAGTAAAATTGCAATAATACTTCAAGTGATTAGTTAATCTGTCTAGATAATGAGTTAAGCATTTCATTTCCTTTTCTAAGCAGTTTTAGAAAGATGATAATATATTCTAAACTACTTCAAAACTCGGTAAAATCGTAGAACCAAGGTGTAAGAGAATGCACACCACCAGAAATAATAGAAAACAAATAGATATATGCCATGGGTATAAAAACGGTCTTCTCATGACCATCTTACGACAATAACGAAACAAACATGACTATAACTGAAACAATACCTGACAAAAAATAACAATAGCATTAACAATATCGCAACACTGCACAGCGCAGCCTTCAGAACATCAGCCTTACAAGAGCCACTCACCTGAGACTCCCACGAACGACGAACAATTAAATGCCTTTCGCAGACATTCAGCAGAACCCCAATTCCAGAGGCGCCCAAAGGGCACGGGGTACCGCCACTTGAAGCCCGGAGCAACTCAAGGAGAATCGGGGGTCACTTGTAGACAATGCATGTCCGTTTCACGCCCGCCCCACCGCTTTCAGGGGGCTTTGACGCGGTATCGGAAAAAATAGAGAGAGAGAGAGAGAGAGAGAGAGAGAGAGAGAGAGAGAGAGAGAGAGAGAGTAATGGAAACAAATGTATATATATATTATATATATAACATATACATATATAATATATATATATATATATATATATATATATATATATGTATATATATATATATATATATATATATATATATATATATATAATTATATATATACATATGTATATATATGTGTGTGTGGGTGTGTGTATGTACATATATATATGTATGTTATATATATGTGTGTGTATAAAGAAGAAAG
>NC_087220.1:41058069-41077859 GCF_015104395.2 Macrobrachium nipponense | reverse complement strand
GTATAAAGAAGAAAGAGAGAGAGAGAGAGAGAGTAATGGAAACAATCTGACAGGAAGAGACACTCAATTTCTACAAATGTGTGTGTATATATATATATATATATATATATATATATATATATATATATATATATATATATATGAATAATTATCACATCGAAACCGTGATCCATTTATATATCAATTCAAGCTACAAATGTCCTTTAATATCTAAATTCACTTTACCTCCCAAATGATATATTTTCATATATGTAACGAAGGGGAATTTTTTAATTGATAATAATTTCGTCCCCCATGGGATCGACCACCGTCCAAGTGGACGGGGACGAAATCAGGACAGTCAGTGACGCTATCCATCAGCCAACAGAGACGCTATAAGTTCATATCGATTCTGACCTTACAAATCACCCTCGATCTGGATGCTTTCGTAATTAGAATCGATATGGAACCCCGTCTACCATGATGGCCAATTCGAGCGTTTGACAGCACGTAGCCTTTTGTTATGAATAATTATCACATCGAACCGTGATCCATTTATATATCAATTCAAGCTACAAATGTCCTTTAATATCTAAATTCACTTTACCATCCCAAATGATATATTTTCATATAGTAACGAAGGGGTAATTTTTTAATTGATAATAATTTCGTCCCCCATGGGATCGAACCACCGTCCCAAGTGGACGGGGACGAAATCAGGACAGTCAGTGACGCTATCCAATCAGCCAACAGAGACGCTATAAGTTCATATCGATTCTGACCTTACAAAATCACCCTCGATCTGGATGCTTTCGTAATTAGAATCGATATGGAACCCCGTCTACCATGATGGCCAATTCGAGCGTTTGACAGCACGTAGCCTTTTGTTATGAATAATTATCACATCGAACCGTGATCCATTTATATATCAATTCAAGCTACAAATGTCCTTTAATATCTAAATTCACTTTACCTCCCAAATGATATATTTTCATATATGTAACGAAGGGAATTTTTTTAATTGATAATAATTTCGTCCCCCCATGGGATCGAACCACCGTCCAAGTGGACGGGGACGAAATCAGGACAGTCAGTGACGCTATCCAATCAGCCAACAGAGACGCTATAAGTTCATATCGATTCTGACCTTACAAATCACCCTCGATCTGGATGCTTTCGTAATTAGAATCGATATGGAACCCGTCCTACCATGATGGCCAATTCGAGCGTTTGACAGCACGTAGCCTTTTGTTATGAATAATTATCACATCGAACCGTGATCCATTTTATATATCAATTCAAGCTACAAATGTCCTTTAATATCTAAATTCACTTTACCTCCCAAATGATATATTTTCATATATGTACCGAAGGGGAATTTTTTAATTGATAATAATTTCGTCCCCCCATGGGATCGAACCACCGTCCAAGTGGACGGGGACGAAATCAGGACAGTCAGTGACGCTATCCAATCAGCCAACAGAGACGCTATAAGTTCATATCGATTTTGACCTTACAAATCACCCTCGATCTGGATGCTTTCGTAATTAGAATCGATATGGAACCCCGTCTACATGATGGCCACGGTTCGATGTGATAATTATTCATAACAAAACAAAAGGCTACGTGCTGTCAAACGCATCGAATTGGCCCATCATGGTAGACGGGGTTCCATATCGATTTCAATTTACGAAAGCATCCAGATCGAGGGTGAGTTTGTAAGGTCAGAATCGATATGAACTTATAGCGTCTCTGTTGGCTGATTGGATAGCGTCACTGACTGTCCTGATTTCGTCCCCGTCCACTTGGACGGTGGTTCGATCCCATGGGGGGACGAAATTATTATCAATTTAAAAAATTCCCCTTCGTTACATATATGAAATATATATCATTTGGGAGGTAAAGTGAATTTAGATATTAAAGGACATTTGTAGCTTGAATGATATATAAATGGATCACGGTTCGATGTGATATTATTCATAACAAAAGGCTACGTGCTGTCAAACGCTCGAATTGGCCATCATGGTAGACGGGGTTCATATCGATTCTAATTACGAAAGCATCCAGATCGAGGTGATTTGTAAGGTCAGAATCGATATGAACTTATAGCGTCTCTGTTGGCTGATTGGATAGCGTCACTGACTGTCCTGATTTCGTCCCCGTCCACTTGGACGGTGGTTCGATCCCATGGGGGGACGAAATTATTATCAATTAAAAAATTCCCTTCGTTACATATAGAAAATATATCAATTTGGGAGGTAAAGTGAATTTAGATATTAAAGGACCATTTGTAGCTTGAATTGATATATAAATGGATCACGGTTCGATGTGATAATTATTCATAACAAAAGGCTACGTGCTGTCAAACGCTCGAATTGGCCATCATGGTAGACGGGGTTCCATATCGATTCTAATTACGCGAAAGCATCCAGATCGAGGGTGATTTGTAAGGTCAGAATCGATATGAAACTTTATAGCTGTCTCTGTTGGCTGATTGGATAGCGTCACTGACTGTCCTGATTTCGTCCCCGTCCACTTGGACGGTTGGTTCGATCCCATGGGGGGACGAAAATTATTATCAATTAAAAAATTCCCATTCGTTACATATATGAAAATATATCATTTGGGAGGTAAGTGAATTTAGATATTAAAGGAACCTTTGTAGCTTGAATTGATATATAAATGGATCACGGTTCGATGTGATAATTATTCATAACAAAAGGCTACGTGCTGTCAAACGCTCGAATTGGCCATCATGGTAGACGGGGTTTCCATATCGATTCTAAGTTAACGAAAGCATCCAGATCGAGGGTGATTTGTAAGGTCAGAATCGATATGAACTTATATCGGTCTCTGTTTGGCTGATGGGATAGCGTCACTGACTGTCCTGATTTCGTCCCCGTCCACTTGGACGGTGGTTCGATCCCATGGGGGGTGGGGGGACGAATTATTATCAATTAAAAAATTCCCCTTCGTTTACATATATGAAAATATATCATTTGGATGGTAAAGTGAATTTAGATATTAAAGGACATTTGTAGCTTGAATTGATATATAAATGGATCACGGGTTCGATGTGATAATTATTCATAACAAAAGGCTACGTGCTGTCAAACGCTCGAATTGGCCATCATGGTAGAACGGGGTTCCATATCGATTCTAATTACGAAAGCATCCAGATCGAGGGTGATTTGTAAGGTCAGAATCGATATGAACTTATAGCGTCTCTGTTGGCGATTGGATAGCGTCACTGACTGTCCTGATTTCGTCCCCGTCCACTTGGACGGTGGTTCGATCCCATGGGGGGACGAAGTTATTATCAATTAAAAAATTCCCCTTCGTTACATATATGAAAATATATCATTTGGGAGGTAAAGTGAATTTAGATATTAAAGGACATTTGTAGCTTGAATTGATATATATATATATATATATATGTGTGTGTGTGTGTGTGTGTGTGTATCGAGCTACAATGTCCTTTAATATCTAATTCGCTCTACTCTGGAATTAATATATTTTCTATATGCTTAATGGAAGGGGAATTTTTTCTCGATGATAGACTTGCCTGGACCGGGGCGCAAACCCACGGCTCCGTGGGTTCGCGCCCCGGTCCAGGCAGTCTTTTATCGAGAAAAATTCCCCTTCGGTTAAGCATATATGAAAATATATTAATTCCGAGTAGAGCGAATTAGATATTAAAGGACATTGTAGCTCGATATGTATATGAATCACGGAAATGTGATATGACTTATATATATGTGTGTGTGTGTGTGCGTGTGCGCGTGTGTGTATAAAGAAAAGAGAGAGGAGAGAGAGAGAAAACCTCGGAAGACTTTTGAACTCTGGTCGACTCTGCATATCGTTCAACTCCGCCAATGTCGAAATCCTTGAGAAATTTCGCGATTGAATCAACGCGAGCGGCCTTTCCCAGATGCCGTGTTGCGACAAAAACTTGAATAGAAAAGGAATTGTAAAATATTCATTAGGATTATCAGTATCTACCCTTGTTGAATATAATAGATGAATCAGGCCCTCTGACTCAGAATTACAGGAAAGAATATAAATGATTGAATGCACAATAATATTGGGTGTATAAAACTGATGATAATCAAATTTATTGTAAGTGTCGTGACAGGGACAGTCAGTAATCTGAAAAGGTCGTTGAAATATCTTTATATATATTATTATATATATATATATATATAATATATATATATATATACGTATATATATATATACGTATATATTATATATAATATATATATATATTATTATATATATAATATATATATATATTATTATATATATACATATATATATATACATACACACACACACACACACACACACACACACACATATATATATATATATATATATATATATATATATATATATATATATTATATATATATATATATGTACGTATTCAGACTAATCCATATCTAATGGCGACAAGAAATATATGTGAATACCCTTGCTACAGGACATTTGCAAGATTACAAATGACTGTAAAGATGATATATAGAAATCAATCACTTTTAACTGTAAACATCAATTATTTCAATCATTTATACCCAGGTGTCCTTTAGGGAGGAGACAAAATTTTTTTTTTTTTAAGATTTTCACATTTTAGGTGTGAGAAGCAGCCGATGTGCATGACAGCTTTCTGCCCTGGGGTGGGTTTCATCACAACTCAGTCGTTAAAGGAATACTATTTTTCTTGCATTTTAATACATTTGTATCTTTTTGCTAATCTATTTATTTTTTTCTTTTAATAAGTGGGGGTCTATTCTTTCTCCATTTCCTTTTACCTCGTCTTACTTCTTCCTAATGGACACCATATTCTTTGGACGCTTGAAATTCAAGTCAATAGCATGTTTAGGCTTGTTCCATATTAATAGGATTCATCTTCTGAATAATAATAATAATAATAACTAATAATAATAATAATAATAATAATAATAATAATAATAATAATAATAATAATAATGTTAAAAAATATCCACAATTATATATTAAAAATATATTTCTATGTAAAAATATAGAACAAAGACTTTCGAACACCTGCATCAGGTGTTCGAAAATCTTTGTTCTATATTTTTACATAGAAATATATTTTTAATATATAATTGTGGATATTTTTTAACAATTTGTTTTCACTTTGAAGGTTTCATGATCGTGACCAAGCAATCTACCGTAAAGAAATAGGACGCAATGTTGACCGGTAGGTCGCCAGAGTACGCTCTAGCCTCAGTAGGTTTAAATATCTGATGGCGGACGGACAAACAAAACGTCATTTCAACAGTTTTCTTTTACAGAAAATTAATACAGAAAACCAAAATACATTTTAAGGCGGGTTAACCTGGTTCACCTAAACCTTGATGATAATAATCCAGACTTATCAGCCCAAATAATGGGCTTTTTGCACTCTCTCCCATTTCCTATAATTGCTGTAATCTTAACGGTTTCAAGAGGTGGCCTACTTCTACAGTATAAACCTGAAGGATGTTTTGGTCAGAATATGTCCAGCAGTTTTGGTATTATAATGGACCTCTTCTTGGAGGATTTATTAATAAAACCAATAAGAGGTCTATTGGAGGACGACACTGTTGGGCATATTCTAACCAAACCATCTTTCATTTTCCTAAGTGGAATACAACTGAATAACATATCTTCGAGTCTAAGAGGATTGCCAGTATTATATAAACCTGAATGTTCCGTGGTATGAGTCTTTAGAATGATTGAGCTGACAGGTAAAGCTAGAGGTAGTTGTACCTGATACACCTGCTTTAGTACAGATATATAAATAAATCAATAAAAAAAGCAGATAGAAAAGAGGCGTTCTTCTATTTTGCAACCAGCAGTAGTAGAGAGAGAGAGAGAGAGAGAGAGAGAGAGAGAGAGAGAGAGAGAGAGAGAGAGAGAGACTCGTATCTGATACACCTACTTTAATACAGGCATCTTTATCGGCATAACCTGATACAGATCTTACAGAGAAATATTTGCTCATATAAGTAACTAATATACCTGCTATAAGTTTTACCTGATATTTTAGCAATATAATCGACGTCAAACTTAAAAAAAAATTTTGCACCCCAGTTTGGGCGGAGAGAGAGAGAGAGAGAGAGAGGAGAGAGATAGAGGATGAGGAGAGAAGGAGAGAGAGAGAGAGAGAGAATTCTGGTGGCAATCAAATATGCAGATAGTTTTATTCTAGTCGCATTCAGAATGTTAAGTGCCCTTCTTGCGTTATTGGATTTTTTATCATTTTATTATTTTTCCTCCGGAGTCCAATTCCGTGGATTGCTTCTTGTTGTTTCCTTTTACCTCGGAAATTATGGCCTTAATGCCAAGTTTCCATTTTACATTAAAAGAAATGAACGGGTACTGCTGCAAAACATGATGGACTTTACGAGAAAATTCAATGTTAGTCATATTGGTAAATTATTTAATATGAAAGGAAGAAGTGAAGGCCTGGCCTTGAAGTCTGAACCAATAACTCAATGATCACAACTAGCAACATTAATCAGAAAGCTGGCGTGAGTCGTAACTGGTCACAATAAGGCCTACCAGGTATAGAGCGAGTTAGTATACTAAACAACACCCATTGCAAGAGCAAGTGGTTGATTTAAATTTAAGTCTGTCTTAATACAGCAAACCCTTTGCCTAGAGATACTAAGGTATTCAATGGAATAAGAGCCCTGATATGGGCCTCTGGACTCGATCCCACTGAGACGATTCAGGAACAATTCGACTCATGAGTCAGACTTTCAAAGGTGGTATTACCGTAATACCAAGAGGACCCGATTAAAGACTGCATGACATTTCCTGGTACCATGTAAGGTTATGTCTTTCCATTACTGTAAAACGAGTCTTCGTTTTTTTCCACTGAAATATACATTATACTGGTTTCACGTAAGGTTATGAGCTACCATCCTCCTTATCCCCAAAGTGTGGGAACATGGGTATCACATACAATATGCCATGTGCAGAGAACTGTAATGTTTTACAAGGAAGAAAGACAGACCTGTAAAAGTGCATCGTACCAACATTTTTTTGCGTTTTTTACGTTGCCTATGGTGTCATCCTACCTGGATACCCGACCCATTTCATAAACTTCTGGTTACAATTTTCATCTCATTCTGGAACTAATTACTTGAACCTGACCCATGAGTCATATATCACGAGATTTCAAGGAAACTGAAAATGTCAAAATACCCCACAGGCATCTACGTTAAGAGACAGGTGGAAAAAGCAATGGCACATGAGCAGGCAATCATCTGGAACTGATAAAGTTGAAATCCAGCGCCTGCAATTATGTGTGTGTGTGTGTGTGTGTGTGTGTGAGTGTGCGTGTGAGGAGATGGAGGTGAGGGTGGATGTTAACACAGTGAGCGTCATTCACAATAACATTCCTGAAAAATTTGTACAGAGACCATCTGCAATAATTTGCTGTTGAAAGGTATACAATACTGGAAGAGAAGTAAAGGAACAAATAAATATAAAGGAAATACGGAAGATAAGAAAGGAGTAGGTAAAAGTGAAAGAAAATTTGGAGGTGGGAAAAAAAAACAAAATGGAGGACAACGGCGAATGAAAAGAAGCGAAAGAAATAAAAGAGTAAAATGATACGTAAAAAAACATAAAGAGATTGATAAAAAAAAGGATATAACGGTGACGGAAAAAGCAGCACAAAATAGAAATATATAAATGGCAAAAAAACAAACAAACAAACAAACAAAACAAATAGGAAAAAGGTTTCAAAATCCAATGAACCCTGCACTACATATATCCACGTTTTATATCAACAACATCCGATGAGAGAGAGAGAGAGAGAGAGAGAGAGAGAGAGAGAGAGAGAGAGAGAGAGAGGTAATATCCGATGAAACCGTCTTGGATTCCTTATGATAAACATCCGGGAATTCCAAGACTTCAAGAGATTCTGTCCTTGCCGTTTGGTAATAAACATTTATTGCATTTTAAAATTAGAAGGGAATTATTATTATTATTATTATTATTATTATTATTATATTATTATTATTATTATTATTATTATTATTATTATTATTATTATTATTATTATTATTGGCGTTATATAATTAACATAATTACTCCTACTACTCAGTAGATGATATCATCAAGGAGAGGTACAGCCAGCAAATAATACCTACTACTACTATTACTATTATTATTATTATTATTATTATTATTATTATTATTACACTAGGTGTTAAATTAACCTCCTTGCTTCAATCAATTAATGGATAACAATTTCAAGGCAAGATAAAGCAACTAAACAATAGATATTATTATTATTATTATTATTATTATTATTATTATTATTATTATTATTATTATTATTATTATTATTATTATTATTATTATGATAATGGATGTCATATTTAAAATCATTACTCATACTACTTAATATATGGCATTATCAGCGTAAGCTAATGCCTGTAATAAATAACTGTCATATTATTGTTATGATTTAACACTAAACCATTAATAAACAACTAGGTAAACACAACACAAAAGCCTTATGCATTATTATTATCTGCAGAAAACAATCTTTGTACCTTCAAGAATTTTATTTTCCAGTGAATAAAAAATTTATTATTAAACAAAAATGAAATAAAACATTACATGACGTGAATATGAACGACAACCATTCTGACGTAAACAGAGCAATGCCACGGCCGGGAAAACGACAAATTATGGCAAAACAAAGTTGCAATCCCTCATGTTGTCTGCCAGAGAAAAACAACAGGTTAACAACTGTAGCTGCCAGGGTAGCAGACCGAATTTCGTTTTATTCAACACATACGCGAGAGGAATGGACGGAACAACAACGGTACAGAAATTGATTTGTTGGTTCATCAGTGTTTGTTTGGTTTGTCAGTGTTGTTTCTCTTTCCAAAATATGGACATTCTGTCAAGTGGTTATTACCGCTGCTTGAAATTCTTTAGTTATTTCACACATAAAAAGTAAAATAAAATATCGATATACGATATCCGATAAGATATTGCTGGCATTTTAAATCAAGCAAAAAATGCAATGTATTACCTTGTTAATAATATTCTTCTTGTCTTTTGATATATTGTTATCTATTTATTTATTCAATAATTTATCTTTTATTCTTAATTAGCGGGATCTCTTCTGTCTGTATCTCCCTTTACTTCCTCTTACTTCTTCCCAATGATCACCACCATACTCTTTGGAAGCTTGAATTTCAGGTCAAAGGCCCCTGTGATGGGCTTGTTCCATATGAATAGATTTCATCTACTGAATAATAATAATAATGATAATAATGTAGATTTTCAGCATTACTACTAATACTAAAGTATTTTGTGGCGCTGATCTTGAATGCTGTGACGTTAGTTCCAGATATAGAAGGTAAATACATATTTTATTTTTAAAATATGTATTTACTTTCTATATCTGTAAAAAGAGCGCCACAAAATACTTTGCTCCCAACTCTTTCGCTCAATCTGTCACGTTTCTTGCGACAAACATCATCCAGTGCGGAGGACAACAGCTTTTTATATCGAATCGCAATGGATGAAAATAGCAGGAATGGAACGTATTCTCAAATTGAAAAGCTCTATTGTGCTGGGAAAATTGAAACTGTGATGTATTGAGAATATAAGCAATACCAATTATTATTATTATTATTATTATTATTATTAGGGAGGAGACCTTCTCTAATGGCAGTAAAATTTAAAATAATGGCTGTATCTCAGGCATTCAATGCCATAGGTTATTATTATTAATACTACTATTTAATTGTAATACTATACTGTTTTCATAACTACAAAAACACTGAGATAAGAGATAAAAAAGTAATTTCCCCCTACCGACATTTATATATATTATCGATCAAAATACCTTAATTATTTATAATAATTAAACCTAAAAAAGGATTCTCTCAAAAACCATCCAAGGACTGAGGAAAATGAATCGACACAAAGAAAAACTTTCCCTCCAATAGACGAACACAAGCAGAACTCAAAATTAAAAAAAAAAAAAAAAAAAAAAAAAAAGCGGATACATCAATACAGCTGTCTTCGTCTCCGATACTGAACACATCTGTAAAGAAAGGAAGACGAGAACGTGACAGGAATCAGCCGCCCATAAGATCCTCAGGTGCCCTTGTTGCTGGTTGGAGGGGAAGGAGGGGGTTGGGTGGGGGACGTAGAATATCATATATGTATCTGACAGGTAAAATAACGATCATAAAAAAGAGAAGAAAAAAAACCGAGTTGATGTAACAAGGTACAGAGAAGTCTGTGCCTTATGTGAAACGGATGTAAGAGTCTCTCTTCCTCCTCCCTCTCAATAAGGCCTTTTCACCAGGTACTAATGCTGTTATAAGTGCTGTTATTTGCCTGGGGAATTTGACGAGCTAGAAATGTGGTGCTAAATAAGATACAAATTTCTTCCATTTCCTCTCTCCTCTGTCTTCAGTTCTTTATACTACTACTACTACTACTACTACTACTACTACCATCACCACTTAATATAATAATAATAATAATAATAATAATAATAATAATAATAATAATAATAATAATAATATAATAATAATATGGTGGGTAAAGACTACGAAACGTACATTCTACTTCTCTTATCTGGTCATGGAAAGAAGTTAAATTGAAGATTGGGGAATGATTTTGTATTAGATGACTTTTTTTTTCGATTGCTACTAGTAATAACCGTGGCCATCTGAAGGGCCATTTAATCCATTTTCAAAAGTATAGATGTGGTTTTTTGAATGACTGAATGAATCATGAAATTGAGACTATAAACCAAAGCACGGAGGTACTGTCTGCCATTCAGCGCTCATATATAAGGGGGGGGTGGGGGGGGGGGGTGGTTGGGGGTGGGGGGGGCGGGTTGGTTGGGGGGGGGGGGGCGGTGGATTTCTGGTGTTGAACATCAACATAATGAGATCTAGAAAATAAATGTCATCAAGTAAAAGGATCTAAAGGTGATCCTGTCAGGATACCTTCCAGCTGAACAAGAATTCAGAGAAGCTTGACAGGAAGATGGAAGGAAGGAAACTTGAAAGGTGATTATTATTATTATTATTATTATTATTATTATTATTATTATTATTATTAAAGCAGATGAAACCTATTCGCATGGAACAAGCACACAGGAGCCATTGACTGGAAATTCAAGCTTCCAAAGAACTTTTGTTTCAACCTCCCGCCGCTAAAGACCCCACACAAGCAGTAACTGATCTTGATACAGAGCGAGTGATTTTTCATCGCCCTGGGGTAGACGCGAACCCCCGACACCTGCATGGCATACCACAACACCAACAACTATACCATGGCTATGAGACCGAAAAGACGCTGCAATCTAGCGGGATTGCGGAACAATGGCTATAGGCGGAAAGATTAAGTAGTTGTAAATGAATATGATACAGGCTATAAATATAGGTCCCTACAGCTATTAATGTTCGCAGACACTAATTGGTTACGTTTCCGTGCTACTGATTACATTCAACTTATCAATGAGGTTTAACTGACACAACTCCTGTGAGAGAAAGCGTTCTAAGGCAGGAAGAAATAAAAACGAGTAAAAAATCCAGTTTTCCGTGCAGCGTATAATGCTGTATGAAACTCCCAGCAACGGCCCATGAATCTCTTAGCCGTGGTCCATGAAAATTTCAGCCACAGCCCAGTGGTGACATGAGTTGTTTGTACCGATAGCGATGCCGGACGCACCATCATGGCTAACTTTAACCTTAAATAAAATAAAAACTGCGGAGGCTAGAGAGCTGCAATTTGGTATGTTTGATAGTTGGAGAATGGATGATCAACAGACCAGATTGTAGCCCTCTAGTTTTTAAGGTCTGCGGGCAGACAGAAAAATTGCGGACGGACAAAAAAAAAAAAAAAAAAAAAAAAAAAAAAAAAAAAAAACACAAAAAAAAAAAAAAAAAAAAAAAAAAAAACAAAAAAAAAAAAACAAAAAAAAAAAAAACAGACATACACACACACACATACACAAAGCTATAAAAGGAGTGAAATGCTCCTGAAATCTTACTAAACTTCCGTAATCTGGAAAATTACGAGAGAAAAAGTTTTCAAAAAAGTAAATCGAATTACTTTTGAGTTTAAAATATAATTTCACGATTCAGTTCAGGATGGAATGACCACCAGAGCATTCTCTACGCTTGCCTATTTCCACGAACTGCAAAGAGCAATTCAATTGATGCGAGAGGTCACTCAAATTTAATGAAATCATATTTGGGAACCGAAGGTCATTTTAGCATACAAAATGGCAATTCCGCACTCTGCGCATTCTGGCGAACTAAATAGTCACGTCGATGAAGCAAAGGCCATTTGCACAAAGAGCTCACCATTCTACTATAGTGAAGGGGCACTTCAGTGAAGTGATGGACCCTCCTGATGAAGAACCATTTCACGGAAGAGGTCATTTCCAGTGAAGGTGAAGACCATTCTCGCTCGAGTGAAGGTCGTTTAAATCTAATGAAGGTCATCAAGAGTCTGGCTACAGACAAAAATGACGATGTGAATTAAGATTCCTCACAAATGATTCGAGAGCTTTCAGATGCCAACAATAAGCAACTTCAATCCTACGTAAAACATTAACATTAAATAATCATTCACCATACGACCCCCTTTCTGAAAGAAACGAGCTTACATCTGCTTAGTTCCTCGTTGGACGAGAGGTTTTCGCACTCGGCTACCAGTCTGGTGATCCGAAGTTCGATTCTCGGCTCGGCCAACGCGGAATCAGAGGAATTTATTTCTGGTGATAGAAATTCATTTCTCGATATAATGTGGTTCGGATCCCACAATAAGCTGTAGGTCCCGTTGCTAGGTGGCCAATTGGTTCCTAGCCACGTCAAAAAAATGTCTAATCCTTCGGGCCAGCCCTTAGAGGAGAGCTGTTAATCAGCTCAGTGGTTTGGTTAAACTAAGATATACTTAACTTATTTACATCTGTTGAAAGCAAATTGGGTTCATTAGATAAAAATAAAATAAAATACATAATTCCTCAAAAATGATTTTTTCCTGAGAGGTTTACTAGAGAATAAATTTCAAAAATATATATATAAAAAACCATCACCTGTTCCAAAGTGTTCCCAAATACATATGAGTATTATTCATATCCCACTGAACTGATTAAGATAATACAGAAGAAATAAAAATAATAAAAAAGAAAACAAGACCTTACCAAAAATGCATTTTTTGTTTTTCCAGGCTGTTTTACCAACCTTATTTTAGTAAAAAATAGAGGAAATAAAATAATAATATAACATAAGACCTTACCAAAATACATTATTCCAGGGTGTTTTACCAAAACCTTATCTATGTTTATAAATATAAAATATATATAAGACCTTGCCAAAATACATTATTCCGTGGTGTTTTATGAAAACCTCATTTATGTTTATATCACCCTGAATGGATAAAACATAGATTACTCTAAGGTCACTATGCATTTTACCTCCGTATCGCTGAATATAAGCAACAGCGCTAAGACAGCTAAGGTTAGCAAACCTGGGAATGGTAATTTTCATAAATATGGTAATAGCTGATCGAGGAACTAATTTCCGTTTTGCTTGAACATCGCTGGGGCGCCCCAACAGCCCCACCCCCCCTACTCCTCCCCCCCCCCACCCCCCCCCCCACCCCCCCCAAAAAAAAAAGTCTGGTCACATCCCGGAAACCGCTTTTTTGGCTGTATTTTTTTTATGTAAAAAAAAAGTTTGGGAACTCTCTCGCGAGGCCATTTATATTTGTAGAATTCACTGTTCTGGCAACGACCAGACGAGTTAGTATCGTAAAGATTCGATTTTTCTATTCTGTTTTTATGTAAAGCACGTCACATCTATACTTACATACATATATGAATTCGCATTATATATATATATATATATATATATATATTATATATATATATAGTTGCCGTGTGTGTGTGTGTGTGTGTGTGTGTGTGTATGTATGTATATATACGTAAATAAAAAATATCTATACATATATTATATACTTATAGACCATATATATATATATATATATATATATATATATAATAATATATCTATATATAAATATATATATATACGCATTATATGATATAGTGTGTGGTGGTTTGTGTGTGTGTGTGTGTGTATGTATACATACATAAATAAAAATATATACTATAGTACATACATAAATATTATATAGTATATATATATATACGTATACATACATACATCTACATACACACACACACACACACAATATATATATATATATATAATATATATATATATATATATATATATATATATATACATATATATATATAATATATATATATATATATATATCTATATATATATATATATATATATATATATATATATATATTCTGTCTTGCTTAATGGAGCAGTAATTACCTTTTTTCATAAACTGATGCTGCACTAACATTTAGGAATTTTAGATGTATGTACACATTTCATTTATATATATATATATATATATAAATGAAATGTGTACATACATCTGAAATTCCTAAATGTGTACAAAACCTTTGACTTTACGATAATGTAGAATCAGTTCATGTTAATTACAGCTCCATTGTGGCAAGCCATTCTATTTCCTTCCGCCAAGCACCAATAGTTCAGCTTCTCAAACAACTAAGCCGAAAAAGACCAATTAACCTTACGTACTTTCTCAAGAGTATAACTATATAAGGAAAGAAACGTGAAACGTAATTATAACGAAATCCCAACATTCGAATTATTTTCGTTAAACGGAAAATGAAAATAATGATTCAGTATTGACTGCAGCTATTAGCAATCCCAAAATAGGGCCACTTAGAGAAATTTACAGCGGACTGGAGAAAAATCATTTCGGAAAATAACAAGCTATACTGTAAACAAGTTGTTTCCCTATCAAGCAAGATGGATTCCCGAGGTCACGCAACTCAGCAAACGTTATACACAAACTAACTGCCCTGTAAGTTGATGGAACAGACTGACAGGGATTTTAACACTTTAAAAAAACATGAAAAAAAACCTCTGACCCAGATTTGAATAACGTTTGAAATACAAGGAATTTTAGGTGATAAAGAAACCAACCGCTTTCACCACATTACCAAAGAGATATTAAAATAAATATTTTACATAAGAAACGATATATATATATATATATATATATATATATATATCTAATACAATACAACGGACCAGGAATTAAGGAAAATGCCAATAAACTAACTCCACAGAAGTGTTGTAAATGCAACAGCCTTTTCAAACCGCCAAGAATATAACCTCAAAATAAAAAAAATAACTTATTTTTTAACTACACCCAAAATAACTCAAGACACAACGCTAATTCCTCCCTTAATAGTAAGGGTCAGATAATAAAAGTTCCAAATCAAAATGCAGTAAAACTCAACCTGAATCTTACCTCTCCCTCAAACCTTCCAACACAAGCTCCAGAAAGGGCATAGTACAAACGAAAAAAGAAAAATAAGAAAGGAAATGAAAGAAAGGAAACGAGAGAAAAAAGAAAGCACGCAGGGAAGCGATGGTGACCTGGAAATGAGGCATTAGAAGTCTTAATCAGATCTCTGGCTGGGTGAGCAAAATACAAGTTGCCTCCTTCCAGGTGGTGCCAAGCCTCTCTTCTCTTTTTCTTCCTTTTCTTTCTTTCTTGCTCATTCTTCTCCTCTTCGCTAATGAACGCTGGATTAGGTAGAAATGAGAGAGAGAGAGAGAGAGAGAGAGAGAGAGAGAGAGAGAGAGAGAGAGAGATACATCTGAAGGAAAAGAAAATGCTACATATGGAGAGAGCGAGAGAAGATCTAGAGAGAGAGAGAGAGAGAGAGGTACATCTTGGAAGGAAAAGAGAAATGCATACATAAGGAGAGAGAGAGAGAGAGAGAGAGAGAGAGAGAGAGAGAGAGAGAGAGAGAGAGTAAAATTTTTCAAAAAATACGCACAGGCACAAATACAATTACCTAGAGATTACTTTACCTCCTCCAGGGTGGGATTACCTCGTCGAGAATCATCCCCTTAGAGAGAGAGAGAGAGAGAGAGAGAGAGAGAGAGAGAGAGAGAGAGAGAGAGCTATTTAAACTCCTTGGAGACGTTGCAATTAAATGCATCTGCTAAACCTGGACGCTTCCAATCCAGCCGCAACACACGCTGCTAGCACTAATCAAAAAGACAGCCTTGAATATTCACCAACTTTGCCGCGGCAGCATTAGTTGACGGAACTTTTATTCCCCCTGAAAAGCTCCAACGAACGGCGGAGGAACTCCTGTACGCGGCCTCCTGCTCAAACAATAAAACGCACACTGGGGAAACTTCCTAAGCAAATTGCTGTTCAAAGCTATTCTCAATATCCTCCCCTGATGGACATCCGATTGGAACTTAATTCAAACACAACTCCTCGATATGTCTTACATGGTAAAAAAATATCCCTACCCGACATATTGGAACGGGAAATGAACAACCTCACTTTTACGTTGCCCAATAAAAAAAAAGAAGCGCAGGTAAAAAAGGCGCGCAAAGTTGTTGGCCCCACACCGACGAGGGAGAGGAGAAATTGGCGGCTTCTCTTTATAGATTTCCGATGAATATGTGTGACTGGGGAAAGAGAAATCCTTTTCTGTCTTCAACAGCAGAACTCGGAAAGAAAATGATCATTTTCCTTCTGCGTATCGACCCCTGGAGGTCGCCGGATGTTCTTCACTTCATTTTCTATAAAAAGTACATATAAAGTAAAGATAAAGAAGATTACACTGCCATCCATAACAGGGAGAATAGACTTACTTTTAAAAAAGCTAAGCTTGCAAAAGTAACCGGACTTCAGCAAGAATACATCCACATATAACTCTCACAAATATCCTCCAAATATTAACCCAGGCACATACCATTCACCAGATCCTAAGCAAAATGCTAGATGAATCGTGCATTACCAAACACCTGATTTACGTTGCATAAAGACAAATTATGATATAAATTACGCGTTAGTATTTCTGTACACAACCTATATCATAAAAGAACGCCATTGCTGGACAGTACCAAAACCTGTCTAAGAGGATGTACCCAATCTGCAAGAACATCTATCAGTTCACGTGTCATGAATACAGATAATTATGAGATGAATAACGAAAGGTCAGTCCAGTGATAATATAATCCAGGAGAATAATCGCTCTCCAGCGGCATAAACTGGAAGCAAATGAACGGATGAATCCAAGCACGAGTTGGAAACTCTTTGCCGCCTGAGAAAGCCCAACCACACTGCTAACTACCGAAACTCCAAACAATTAGCGGCCAAACTTTTATTTGACCACCCTGGTCTCATTTTTGGAGTGGCTGAGTGGGGTTGGAGGGGTATGGAGGGGGGTGGGGGCAGAATCACGGGTTACTGATTTTTACAATGAACTTATTGCGCCTTTATTTTCAATCTATCCATTTTTATATCCTTCATTGGTTTTATTACAGTTGGGTACATTTCCGTAGCGTACTCTATGTATGTTTATATACACACGTATATATATGTTTATGTATATATATACACATACATACATACACTCGCATATATATATAATATATACATACATATATATATATATATATATATATATTATTATATATACTAATATATATTCATTATACATATCTGCAACAGATTTATCCCGTGGAAAGCGGACTCTTGATAGAAAGGGCAAAACCAGTACTTGTACAAAAAAAAAAAAAAAAATCCTTTATTTAGTGACGAGGGTTTGAACACCTAGGAAGATCTGTTAGAACAAACAGGCTTTTAGCATAACCACCATTCAGTGCCATACGGGATCATGCAGAAAATAGCGATCACCGTCTATGCTTAGAGACATTTCCCGCTCACCCCAGTCGAGTGGCCCCCATGGAGCTGGCAATGGTAGAAAGCTTGTACACTTTTAAAGTTGGAACATTTCCTCTGTAACGACGAGAGGTCCACGGAGATGCTGTGCTTTTAATTTTTAGGATGTGTGTGTGTGTGTGTGTGTCTGTGTGTACGCCTTCATGATACAGGTATTTGTTTCTTTTAGCGTTGCTTTGTTTCGTTATTTTTATGCTTGTACATTTCCAGTTTTTATATAACCTTTTGCGTAACATTATTGTATTCTAATGATCATTTGTGATTTAGTAATTTTTCAATTCTTTCTTTCTGTTTTTTGTTGTTGTTAGACCTGATGATAAAGACAGTTACTCCAAAACCGGTAGTAGGCGTAAGTCAATAAAGGGTGTTTTATGTACAAGTACTAATATATAAATACACACACACACATGTATATATATATATATATATATATATATATATATTATATATATATTATATTACATATATATATATCATATATATACATATACATACATATATATATATATATAATATATATATATATATTTATATATATATATATAGACAGTACAACCAATTGCCTTGCACAAATAACTCCTATTAAGTAATCATTTACTGTAGTTCAACACATTTTATCTTAATAAATGCTAAAACGAGCCATTACATACAATGACTAATAAAAATACTAGCTCAGCTGTACAAAATGCACATAAATAAAAAAGAACATATTTGTTTTAAAAAAAGATATGAAAAAAAATTAACATTGTACAGGCATTAGAAAAATAATGTTAGTGGGGTGATTTGCTTAACATAAGAGATGGAACAAAAGAGAAGTGGTTGGGGGAAGATGAATAGAAAGTGGCCACAACTGTTTTTTTTTTATCTCTCTCTCTCTCTCTCTCTCTCTCTCTCTCTCTCTCTCCGTCTCTCTCCTCTCCCCTACTTCTACTCCATGTCCGTTCATGATTTCCCTCCTCTCTCCTCTCTCTCTCCTTACTTCTCTCGATCTCCTCTACTCCCCTCTCCTCCTTTCTCTCACTTCCTACAGCGCTCTACCCTGTCCGACTTACTTCTATTCATTATACTTATTCTCTCTATGTAACTCCAGTTAAAATATTTATTTTCTCTCTCTCTCTCTCTCTCTCTCTCCTCTCTCGCTTTCTCTCTCTCTCTCTCTCTTCATCTATAAGCCTCTACCTCCATCTCTGAGCATTATTTTAATTTTCTTTCTATCCTTATTACATCTACTTACATCTTTTCTCATTATTTTTCCTTTTCCATTTATCCGTACCTGCCTCTAGCGCCATCTACGGGCAATAGTCTCTCTCTCTCTCTCTCTCTCTCTCTCTCTCTCTCTCTCTCTCTCTCTCTCTCGTCATTTTTCCTCTCTCTACCACCCGACCTTTCCCTCCATCTCGGGTCACGATCTTCCCTCTCTCATTCTCTATTTACCTTTCTGTGTCTATTCTATCTCTACAAAATTATTTTCCTTCTCTTTCTCTATCTATTACCTCTACCGCCATCAGGTCATTACTTTCTTTCCTTCCTTCTACCTATTTACTTCTACCTCCATCTATGGTTACCATTTTCTTCACTCTACCAACCTACATCTACCTCAACATTTTTCTTTTCTCACTACCCCTTCAGCCTCTACCGGTATCTCTGGTCATTATTTTCCTTCTTTCTACCTCCATGTTTGCTTATTATATTCCTCCGTCATTATCTCTGATCATTATTTTATTTCTTTTTACCTTTATATCAAAACAATTTTTTCCTTCTTTCTTTTTACCTACCTACATCTACCTTCCACCTTGTCATTATTTTGTCCTCTCTTGCTCTTGCAACTATAAGATTGAATCACCCAAACTCCATCATTTCTCTATCACTGTTAAAGGGTAATATTCGTAACATGCAAAGTTACA
>NC_087220.1:41050569-41053069 GCF_015104395.2 Macrobrachium nipponense | reverse complement strand
CTGGATTCCTGAATATTCTCATCTTTTCTGAAAATCTGAATATTATCTTTCTTTCTGGATTCCTGAATAGTCTCACCTTTTCTGAAAATCTAAATATTCTCCCCTTTTCTGAAAATCTGAAAACCCCTCCTTTTCTGAAAATCCGAATACACCCTCCTTTTCTGAAACTCCGAATACACCCTCCATTTTCTGAAACTCTGAATACACCCTCCTTTTCTGAAACTTCGAATACACCCTTCTTTTCCGAAACTCCGAATACACCCTCCTTTTCTGAAAATCAGAAAATTATCCCTTCTCCGAAAATCCGAATATTTCCTCTTTTCCTGAAAATCTGAATATTCCTTCCTTTTCTGAAAATCTGAATAGCCCCTCCTTTTCTAGAAATCTGAGTTTCCTCCCCTTTTCTGAAAATCTTAATATTTTCTGCTTTTCTGAAAATATAAACACCGTCCCCTTTTCTGAAAATCTTATCCCCTCATCATCTTAAAATCCGATTTTTCGCTTTTCTGAAAATGTCACTAGTCTCCCCTTTTCTGAAAATCTGAATACTCTCTCCTTTTTTAGGAATCTGAATATCCTCCCCTTTTCTGAAAATATTAAAATTTTCTGCTTTCTGAAAATATAAACACCGCCCCCTTTTCTGACAATCTTATTCCCTCGTCCTCTGAAAATCTGAATTCTCTCTTTTTCTGAAAATAGGAATATTCTCGTCTTTTCTAAAACTCTATGTAATACTTTTCTCAAATCTAAAAGTCTCGAACGTTCTCTAAAAAAACAAGACATATCTTCTGTTTTTCCTTTCGGGGAATTTTTTTCCTTTCGGGGAATTTCTTATCATAATAGACATCTCAATCCTCATCTCCATCCTAAGCCCATCCGGTCAACTTCCCGCAGCATCTCAATCTCCTGAATATTGAAACCTTCTTGATCGTTCCTAATCTCAACCTCTCTATTTTCCCATTAAAAAAGAAATGAAAAATCCTACGATTTCGTCAACGGTAGGCGAGCTTATTTTTCTATCGTCTTTTGATTTCTATACTTATTTTTTTTTTTTTTTTTACATTTTCCATTTAACTTTCTTTTCGCTTCATCATATTTCAGAATACTCTTTATTTTTTCTCATTTCGAATCGTCAATTTTGCCTACGTCTTTTATTTTAAGTTATTGAGGCCTTCAACACAAACACTTTTGTTTTCCCATTTTTTTATTACTTCAAGAATGCAATTTTTGGTTTTCTTCGCAAGTGTATAAATAATTATTTTTTTTTTTGCATCTCTACATTTTATATAGTAATATAGATTGAAAGTATATGTCATATATACTAATATATATATATATATATATATATATATATATATATTTATATATATTATATATATATATATTAATGAGAGAGAGAGAGAGAGAGAGAGAGAGAGAGAGAGGAGAGACGAGAGAGAGAGAGGAGTATTGTAAAAATCTTTCACAGTTCTATTTTTTTTTAACAACACAAAGTGAATTTCAGTCAAGATACAATTAAAATAAATTAAAAAGTATACGATCGAAATAACTCCACAGTGATAAAGTGTATCAGAGAAAAAGAACTTTTTACACTGTCAATAAACTTCGCTCATACATGACCTAATATTAAAAATTGTAACTAGTTAAGTTACATCAATTTTAATCACAGTAAAAACTTTTATCCTGTATTTTAAAAATTTTCCCTTTTATGATTTCAAAATAACTGCATGTCAAAGTGAATTTCTCCTCGAATCTTATAAGTAAAGTATACTAGAGATGATTCTCTCTTTCAAAATAAAGACAGAGAGGCTTTCCATTTCCTATATACTATCTCGTGTAAAATAAAAATTTCAGCTTCAAAATACAAGGAAATTTCATTACTGCGTAAATAATTCAGTGCAAAACAGAATTCATGACTATAAGTGAGTTACGTTCCTTGTCTTTTAAAATTAACCAAGTACAATAAATCCGCAATTTTTCAGCAAATTTTACGCAAAAATTCTTATGATATTCGCAATGGACCCTCAGCCTCTGATGACATTTTACCTCAACCTCACTTTACCTTACATTTTTTATAGTCTTTATTTTTATTAATTGGTCGGCTTTTTTAATTCACTATTCTCCCGTTTCCCTTTTCCTCCCTTTTATTGGCCATTCTCCTGTTGCTCTTGTCCGTTAACGCAACTTTTATAAATATTTTTGGTTTCAACTTGTCCATTCTGGAAATAAAGTTTCGTTTGCATGTTAACAATCCCAACTGCCCCTTCTCTACATTTATTTATTTACAATTTATATACTTTGCAAACAATAACATTATACATACATACACAACCATATATATATATATATATATATATATATATATATATATATATATATATATATATATATATATATATATTTATATGCAAATTTACAATCGTTATAAAATAAGATGATTGAGGCATTTATCAGTAACAAAAATCCTAAAAACATACCTATATACGGTGTCGTATTTGGT
>NC_087220.1:41035353-41042853 GCF_015104395.2 Macrobrachium nipponense | reverse complement strand
TACCCAGGGCAGTTATAAATGATGAGCGCTTAATATTTTTCAACATAGAAAAATATCCCGGTGCATGTGACAAAAATTCATTATATATAAAACACACACACACATATATCTATCTATCTACTATCTATCTAATATCATATATAATATATATATATATATATATATATATATATTATATATATATATATATATATATATATGTATATATATATACACACACAAGCACAAACAAATACCTCAATCACATAAGAAAAATACTTTTCCCCACATTAACTTACTCACAAAGAGAATTTACATCCTTATCAGGATTCAAACCTGCTATGCCCTTTGGGGTTCGATCTACACATGAGAGTTACCTTTACTCAGTCACCTATCAAGAGGGATGGAAGTTAATTTCGATTCTTGGAACAAGCAAGGGTCTGGGGGATATATTCTCAATGTATTGTATCAGGTATATTTAAAAGATAATATCTTTTCCTCGACGAGGCTTCTCATGTAAATATCATTATGTTAATGACTCCCCAAAAATATCCTAGATAATGACTATCGAAAACCCTTGGGCGTCACTATCTATGAAAGATCCCACGAATGTGTCTATTGTATTTTGGGTGAGATATAGTCCATTTATTCTGAGTTACAGTTGCTACAATAGCGGCTGCTAGCGTTAAGCTCGTTGAAGACAAATCAAGTAGTATATTCCAGTCGAAATCAACCTATATCCTTCGCGATAGCAGAGCACTAAATCTGATCGCTGGGAACTAAACAAAATGTAGAATAAGTGCAAGAAAACTTGATAAAAAAATAAACTCTGTCCTAGACAATGACGTAATCTTTGACTAATATTTCTTGAGGGTCGTTATCATTATGATATTTACAGTTTTTTGTTTATATTTTCACGGTCATCCCCAACAGGGGTAACCATCTATGAAAGATAAGAAAATCTAATAAAAGGAAACATAAAATATATAAATTAAGTCAAAGTGCTAATGAATGACAAAATAAAGAGCATCACTGAAGAAATTAAATGTTAAGAAAATAGGTTTTGGTAGCATTTCAGAACTTGACTTGCCCTTCACGAACTTGACGTTAACAGCCGTTATTATAGCAACTGTAACTCAGAATAAAAGAAAAATATCTCATCCAAAAACAATAATTAACACATTCGTGATAAAAAGCCTCGTCGAGGAAAAACATGAGTTTTTAAATACACCTGAGATACCCTGCTTGTTTGAAGACCGCACAGAAACCCAAAGAACCTAACGATGATTTGTAATTGGTCGGAGTCAGGTCCGGCTATTCAAACAAGTCAAAGATTCACCGAAGTTTTTTCGGCGCAATCAAGTCTTCTGTACAGCGTATAATCAAGGCCACCGAAAATAGATCTATCTTCCGGTGGTCTTGGTATAATGATGTATGAGCCATGGCCAATGAAACTTTAACCACTGCCCGGTGGTGGCCTGTCCTAAAGCGTTGCCAGACACACGATCATACCTAACTTCAACCTTACATAAAATAAAAACTAATGAGGCTAGATGGTTGCAATTTGGTATGTTTGATGATTGGAGGGTGGATGATCAACATACCAATTTGCAGCCATCTTGCCTCAGTAGCTTTTAAAATCTGAGGGCGGACAGACAAAGCCATCTCAATAGTTTTGTTTTACAGAAAGCTAATAAAAGTCTAGTTAGTAAGTCCTACAAAACAAAACAAAAATAAACAGATAAAATAAACGCCATCCATTCAGGATCAAACCCCATTAAGAAAACACAAGAATGAATTAGATGAACGCCATGCAGAGTAAACAAGCTGCCCTCAAGTCAAATGTTGACTCCAACAACAAGACAGATGCATCAATATAATTACGGACCTTTCAATGAAGATCAAACAGCCGGCGTTAAAACAAGTGTTAATGGGGAGGGCAAACATGATTCGAATTAATTGCAGAGGGAAGGAAATTCATTACGACTCGTCTTTCGCTCTCATCTCCTTTCTTTGAAGACGTCATTCGTTCATTTGTTCCTTATTAAGCAATTTGTTAACTCTGGACGATTCGGGGATAGTACAAAGACCAAGAAATACACCTTTTCGAAAGGGATTTCAGCTGATTCCTTAGTACACGGGTTTATTTTTAGGTACTGAAGTACGTTCAACCTTACGTGGAACGTGTTCTTGAGACTCTTAATTAAAACACTTGCAATGAAATCGCCAGTCGTATACATTTACCAACATTCGTTTTCGTGTTCTGTAATTCGCTACTTGCTTCCATGTTTCCTTACTCCTATACCCTTCTCTCTTTTAAGCTGCGAATCGGACGTTTCCTTCGGTGGACATGAAAACTCGAGCACCTCAATTTCCTTGATGCTCCGTTTTCTCTAATTAACATAACCCGCAGTCATAAAAGAGGCAATTTGCGGATCCACATTCCCCTATGTTGCACACAAACGGTGTGCTCCGTAATTCTCTTCTTGCTGTTGTTTTCCCTGATTCCTATACTCCTCCCCCTTCTACGAGGTGGCTCTAACTTTACCGTCGGCATTTAGGCCCCATTCTTTGCCTCTCGTCTTTTTCTCTCCCATATTTTATAATACTTGGGTGCCAGTTCCGTCGGCCTTCGCAACATGAACCTGCCTGTTGCAGCAGCATATTAGATATGTCAATAAATCAATTAGGAGGACTTAACAAAAACCGGTAAATAAAGATTGAATGCCTCTCTTGACATCCCGAGTCACTCGCTATTAACTGACAGTTGGCCCGACAAAAAATCTAGGCTGAAAGTGAGATGTTGTAACTCCCCGCACGTTATTGGTTAATTAATTCATAATATCGTAGTGAACTTTGTTGATGGAGTTCCTTGAAGTCGCTGGAGTGTTCGGTGAATCTGGATCAAGACAATCAACAGAAGACGCTTATATTGAGATGTTATGAATGGAAGACCTTTATAGTAAGCCGTTATCATGAATGGAAGATCCTTGTAGCAAGACGTTCTTGTGAATGGAATACATTTGCATTGAGATGATATTATGAACGGAAGATGCTCATAGTAAGATATCATGAATGGAGAACACTTGCATCAGGTCACTTACGAGAAAAAAAGAGCGTTTCTTGTGATGTCAGTATGAATGTATGGCATTTAAAAAAGGTATTGTGGTAGAACACTTGTATTGGGATGTTAATACAAAAGAATGTCCTTGATGTTTGTAGTAGCTAATTATTGTAACCAGAACCATTAGTGTGTGATGAATGATTTTCACCATAAAACTTCAAAATGAAATTCCCTATGCAAACCGAACTCCCAACAGCTACCGAAAAAAATCTAAAATCTGCTATAATAATAGAATCCGAGCGGATCTTTCTTGTATGTCAGCCCCGGGTGAGGGAGGGGTAGGCAGGGGATCGGTAGTGTAGGGGAGACATGATACATCTATCCTCCTTCTGCAAATCTGTTTGTCCACCCCGGGTGGGGCCGGATTGGGTAGGAGATCGGGAGGGTAAGGGACCCATGACGGGAAGCTCCGGTTTCCAGCGCAGCGTAGCGCGATCCATGCAGCTCGTACTGGAATAAAAGTCCATTCCACTGGAAATCTGACGCGGAAATCCGGAGGCACAGTCCGTCAATACGAAGGATTTTTACAGGAATCAAAGGATTTTCGGTGGTCCTAGACTCACAAGATAAACTCACAGTTGACTAATATTAATTTATGATCGAGATAGTTTTATGCGGCATGTGCATGAATTTCTGTGGCGATGTGAACATTAGGAAATAATATTGGCTCGTCAATGCAACATGTGTTTACTGTACAAAACAAAAAAAAAAAAAAAAAAAAAAAACCCTGATTGTCGATATTAAAACTTATCAGATAATAGCTGTTTTGCCATTTCAGAGAGAGGTGGAGGGCGTGGGGGTGTGGGGGGGGGGGTTGCAGTAAAAGGGAGGATTTTGTGCAAAGGATAAGGTAGCAACCCTTGCTATCCGAACCCCATTCAGACGCAACGAGGTTGAGTATCTCGCACCCTCAACCCTCACCTCACCCAAAGGCAATTGTTTTTTTTTTTTTTTTCTTTTTTTTTAAAGCCTGGAGTACTTAGATCAGTAACACTAGACTTTGAGACTGCCATGCTAATATACTGCGACTAAACAATAATACTGTCTTACAGTCGAAGTAGCAATGAAAATGAAGACAAAATCAATTACTACAAAAACAAGTGAATAATACGCCAACTTTCCTTCATAGCAAACAGGTTTTCTGTACACCGTATGATGCAGTATGAAACTCTCAGCGGCGACCGAGTAGTGCTCTTCTCAGTGGCTCCTCAGTTGCGTAAGATGCGTCAGCGGCTGGTAGCTATAGCTGTACCAGACGCACGATCCATGGCTAACCTTAACCTTAAATAAAATAAAAACTACTGAGGCTAGAAGGCTGCAATTTGGTATGTATGATGAGTGGAGGGTGGGTGATCAACATAGCTGTTTGCAGCCCTCTAGCCTCAGTAGTTTTTAAGATCTGAGAGCGGACGGACAGACAAAAAGTCATCTCAAACATTTTCTTTTAGAGAAAACTAAAAAGAAGACTGTATTAACACCAACAAGGACGTTCATGAAAACAAAAAATACCAAAAACACGACGGTAACATTTACGAAAGCAATATGAGAGTCGAAATTAAAATCACAAGCAGAATGGTCAATCGCTATACAAAGGAAACAATGAACAGGAAGTAACAAAAAGGGGACACATTCCAAACACTGCATACAACAGGTGGAAGTTTGTTGATATTACCGCCTTACCTGTTAAAGGAAAAATTGCATTCACGATTGTTTCACTTTGATGTCGGACAATAATCGTACGTGTCAAGACGGGCAAAAGATCTCGATAAACTTATAATTGTTATAAAATAATGTCAAAAAAAATTTTTTGCCAAATTTAGTGCGATAAAACGACATAACATTTATATCCTTTATCACAGAGGAGATACAAAAAATACGTATGTCTTGGGGAGGGGGCTGGGAATGGAAATAAACCATCAATAAAAGTAAAAAGAACAGCTAAAGCATTTGATTAAAACTTTATTATAATAGAACGAAATAAAAATGATATTAATTAATTGCAGTGAAGACACGAGAAAAGACTTAAATCAACTATATATATTTACATATGTGTACACACACACACCACACACACACACACACACACACACACACCCACACATACACATATATATATATATATATATATATATATATATATATATATATATATATATATATATATATATATATATATATATATATATATATATATATAGTATGTAAGAGTGTGTGCATAGGTCAAAATAAAGTAACGAATGACATAGCAGATCAAAAATAAATTAGACTAGTCTAAATGTTAGAATGGATATTGCTTTTACCTAATATGTAGGAAGATACGCAGTATGCAAACGCATTCATATTATTAAGGACTTAACTATATATATATATATAATATATATATATATATATATATATATATATATATATATAGAAATATATATATATATATATATATATATATATATATATGTGTGTGTGTGTGTGTGTGTGTGTGTGTGTGTATACTGAATCACGAAAGTTAGGAACGTGATAAATCCATAAATAAAGAATATATGCCACGAAGGAAAAATAAACGTAGAGATCTGCAAGATCTTTCGACTTTTGTTAAACGTCCTTTACTGAGCAGAGACTGACATACATACGAGAAAAGAACAATACAGAAGGTTCGTATAACTGACAGATAGGGATTATAAAGAGATTAGTACCTAGAATCCAACACACCTGGAAGATAAGAGACCTTCCCAAACAAGCATAAACAATGGGTACAATTAAAGGTTTAAGACAATCATCTCAGATACAATTTCAATGACAATTAAAGGATTATAGGTGACAGGTATTCAGAACTTGGTAAACAAAACCTTATTCACAATACATGTCAGCCATACATTACAACAAAAATATAACTCTAAGGCAACTGATTTTTATTTAAGTCAGTAATTAAATCTTTGAGGTCATTCTTAAACATGTTTCAGATACAAGGGTCTAAATGAAAAAGCCCACGACTAACATTGAAATTACAATGAAAAGTAAGTTGTATTAAAGCAGAATTCTCAAGATTTCGTGATAAGACATCTCTTGACCTTGCAATTACTGCACTATCAACCCAATTTATTCGGTGTTGTTTTCACTTAATGAATGAATATGCATTAGATTTTTGACCCAGTTTTTACAGAATATGCTGTCTTAGCCTTACTTCTAAGCCTTTGCTAGACTGTCCGAGATAAAAATGAGGGACAATCTATACATGGAATTTTATATATTATGTTGTTGCTTTCTCTGGGGCCATTTTTATTACATTCCTTTTAGTGTGTTATCATAGGAAAAAAACAAGGTTGACATTAAAAGCTTTTAACAGTGATTTAATGGTTTCAAATCCGTTAAAATAAGGCAAACTGAGAATGTTCTTAGAATTTTCTTTCTGCGTGTTACTTACAGTATAAAACTTTTTGTGGGTTTATTATAACAAATGTCTAATATATGTGAAGGATAGCATAATCTTTCCCTATTTTTTCTTATGTATTTCAATTTCTTGATCCAATATTGTGGACTGACAATGCGCCAATGCTCCGTAAAAACATAGAGGAAACAAAAAATTGATATTTTTATGTTAAGATGGTGACCTGAGAAGAAAATGAACATAAGTCAAGTTGTTAGTCGGTTTCCTATAAATACTGAATTTACATTGAAATGGTTCTCTATGTATCAAACGTCTAGAATGGGAGGCAATTGTCTTTTTCTAATTCTAGAGTAAACAAATTAATCGATGGTACCTGGTTATTTATTTAGAGAGTAAATCATTTACATCAATACCGACAGGAAGAACAGCTAAACAATCATCAACATAACGATACCACTTTACAGAATATAAATGAATTAGGTAAGTAGCGTTTTTTCAAAGAATTCATGTACAGGTTTGAGAGTAATGGTGATAAAGGATTTCCCATTGCCATGCCAAAATTTTTGATAAAATTCACCATTGAATATAAACTTACAATCACAAATGCACAAACTCGTGAGTGAAATAATGTGACTTATAGGTAGAGGTAATTCATGCTGAGTTAGTTTCATTACTAAGATATTCTAAAATAAGTCTATAGGGACTTTAGTAAAAAGAGAACATACATCAAAACTAACGATCTATCAGTAGGGCAAAGAGCAATTTTGTTTATTTATCAACTAAATCTAGAGAATTATATATGTGAGAATCGGAGATGGTTCCAAGTAACGGGACAAGATCTTAGTGATATATTTCGAAATATTATATGAAATTGAACCAACAGTACTGATAACAAGCCGCATAGGGTTATTTTTTCTTTGTGCGTTTTGACTAATCCGTACAGTAAGGTAGCGAAGGAGATTTGACTGACAATTTGCCTAGTAGTTCTGCTTTATCTTTAAGGATACTTTTTCACTGT
>NC_087220.1:41027853-41030353 GCF_015104395.2 Macrobrachium nipponense | reverse complement strand
TCATATATATATATATATATATATATATATATATATATATATATATTATATAATATATATATATACTATATAGTTATATATATACTATATATATATATATATATAGTATATTATATATATATATATTCTATATATATATATATATATATATATGTATGTTTGTGTGTGTGTGTGTGCGTGTGTGTGTGTGTGAATGATATATATATATATGTGTATATATCTACCAACAAAACAAAGACACTGAAAATGTGCATGTATAAGAAGTGAGCCTCATGTCGTCATGTCCTCAGGGCCTGTAAGCATCATGAGTATGTTGTTGGGGGGGGGCGGGGGGATGGGGGCGGGGGCGGGGAGGGAGGGGGGAGGGGGGGGGAATGTCCCTGACGAAGTGTTCTTCATAATACACTCGCTTCACTCCCTCACTCTTTCGCCTTCCCTGTAGCGACGAAAGACCCTGGAAAATTTAATGAAGAACATTCTTGGAAATATCTCCGGGTCTTGCCCTGTGATGTTGCTTCCTCCAAAACACTTCCAGCTCTCTTTGTGTATCATTTTTTTTTCGACTCTTAATTTTGATGCTACGAAAGTTTCTATATTCATGGCACAGTTCTCTCTCTCTCTCTCTCTCTCTCTCTCTCTCTCTCTCTCTCTCTCTCTCTCTCTCTCTCTCTCTATTTCCTCTGATATTCTGCCGTTTTCAGTGTATGATATTTCCAACTGCTTTAATTTTGATGCTGCAAAAGTTTCTATATTCATGGCACAGTTCTCTCTCTCTCTCTCTCTCTCTCTCTCTCTCTCTCTCTCTCTCTCTCTCTCTCTCTCTCTTCTTTTATGGTGGATGGTCTTCTTCATGTTCATTTTAATTTTCTTTCGGGAGCATGGCGAAGACTGACTGAAAACAAGGGCATTCTTATTTGGGATGATTAATATTTGTCCTTCGTAAAAAAAAATGCATAACAAAGGAAGTACAAATATAAACAGGTTTCTTTTACTACGATGGATTTAATATTCATGCTACTCTACACAATGCAAAAAAGCAGATAATGAAAATCATGCCTGGAAAAGATTCGTAATGGGAATTTTTTTAATGTTTTATATATACGAATAAGCAGAAAATCCTGTCCATTCATTATAAGTAGTGATATGAATTTTCATAACTGGATTGTAAATTAAGAAAAGTAAACAGCAGATTCAAGTGAAGCAAATATTCAATTCTATTTTCTACGCAGAATTAAGAATTAAAAACACGTCGGCTCTGCATAGTAATTTTAAAACAACTGTTCACACGAACATCTGAGTGCATCTAAAAAAAAAAAAAAAAAAAAAAAACAGACACGAGTTTCCACGAAATCAATTTTCTTGAACGGGAAATTTTTTTTTTTACATAGTTTTTATGCATAATTTTTTAAAACTGTTTTTATACCGTTCATTTATTTTTCAAGACCAATGCGCTGCTGTCTGCAAGTTAAAGTTTCCGCTATGATTTTGATATGAAAACACCAAAAAATAAAACTTTCGCTCACGCCGTCTTCTACATAAATTGAAAGCCTCAATAACGATTTACGTAATGACGCGTTTGCTCTAAATTGGCATAACATGACGGCAAACAAAAATAAAATTGTTACAAATTCAGTTCTTATAATAAACTGGAATTAAATTAAAAATCAACAAAAATATTGCTCTGGTAATGCAGTTACAAATATCTTCCTTTTTCGCAATTCAACTGCGCGATAGAATTTATACAAATATCTAATAATAATAAGATAATAAATAATAATAATAATAATAATAATAATAATAATAATAATAATAATAATAAACTTCATCTCAAGGCTATATATACACGGCATATACAAATTAGGGACAATACAATACACATAATTTATATACAGAGATAAAACTATAAAAATGGTAATCCAGACAGTTGCTAAAGTAATATAATAATAGTATTCATTGTAACAGATATCAAAGTAATATAGAATAGTAAAAATAAATAGATTATAAATGATAAAAACAGTAGCATACAATTTTCAGTTTGGGACATCAAGTAGTTACAGAATTCTGGCATAGAGTGCTAAATACGAAATGATTAATACTAGCCGATAATACTGATACAAATACCTATATTTCTGTCTATACATTAAACAATACCCGATAAAAGAATTACGCATTAAATGTACTCATATCACGAAATATATATGAAGCAACGAATATTTCCCGAATAAAAAAAAAAATGCAGAACGAAAAGCCCTAAAATTTAGAGGGAGGGCCAACCATGTATGATACGCACCAATAAATGTGGGAATTTCGAGAAGTCCGTTCATTCAATGTCAGCATCCCTTTCCCCCACAACATCCTGACACAACAAAATGCCCCAAAAGTCTGACCTCGGAAAGCATACAAGATTGAGAGCATTGAACTTTTTTTTTTTTTTACGCACAAATTATTAAACCAGATATGATATTTAACGAACCATATTCATAATATTCTCCAACATGCA
>NC_087220.1:41022853-41025353 GCF_015104395.2 Macrobrachium nipponense | reverse complement strand
TCCATGAACTAATTAATTCAACCAATCACGTTTCGGCCCACTCGCCTGGGAGTAAATCACACCAATTAAATTCCAGCCCCTTTATCAGATATTAAATCCACCAATTAATATTCGGATCAAAAAAAAAAAGATATTGGACGAACTGTCTCTGTTGACCCCATTGTTATAAGTCGCGGAATATCCACTTTCTTGGACTAGAGTAAAAGTATGAAGTGATTTTAATCCAATGCCGAGTGGCAAATAACGTCCACACACATACACACACACACACAGAGAGAGAGAGAGAGAGAGAGAGAGAGAGAGAGAGAGAGAGAGAGGAGAGAGCGTATCACCAAGCTGGTGGACAGCTATCGACGGCCGACACTAATTTGGCTTATTAATGACACCAAAGGATCGTAACTGTATCAAATGACGATATTGGCAACTGTCACTCCGCTGGAATTGTATAGTCGCCATTGCTACCACTGCTGTAGTGGCTGCAACTGCTAATACTGTAATGCTGCTGTTCTTGCTGCACTGAAACCGCTGTAAGTGATGTGCAGCACGGTCAGTGTAGGGATTGCATTTTACAAAACATTTTCGTCATTAACTTGAGCCAATTTTCGTACCAAGACCTCAAAGGAGCTATAATTTCCTCCATCTACAGGAATTTTCATGAAATTCTCACTCAATTCGAAAACTTAATACAGGAATGACATTACATTTAATGTACCAGATTCCAATGAAAGATTTTCCATTCCTTCGCGTCTTCGCTTGCATTTGATCAATTGTCCTTTTCTTACTTCCCACCAACAATTCTCTCTCTCTCTCTCTCTCCTCTCTCTCTCTCTCTCCGAATGAAATCCGACCTTCCAAGTGAATTAAACAGTGAAGTGACTTAATCCTGGAATTCCTAATCTCCATTAAATTCGCGAGATAAAGATGACGAGGGCGCTCTTGCAATCTTTCTTCAACCATCCTCTCCCCCTCCCTCCCTCCCTCCCACCAATCTGACTCCCCCCTCATCGCCCCTGCGCCTCTCTCTCTCTCTCTCTCTCTCTCTCTCTCTCCACTGCAATCAGATTCAATACCGGTAAGTGGTGCAGTTGGAGGCGAATACCTCTGGTGTGTATATCTCAAAACAAAAATATAACAATAAAATGAGTAAGTGGTTATTTTTACTTCGTGACAAGAGACTTTGTTAAGGACTGAATATTAAATGCATTATTTCCTGCAGAGGAAATGTATCTGTGGAGACTCGTTAGGCTGCGCAGTTCCCCGATAAGCAATGAGTAAGTGAGTCAATACGTTCATTAGTTTGAATATATCTTAATGCGGGAGAGTTGATTTGTGCTCGATAGCTTGAATATCCTTTGATTTTGAATCATTTTTGCAGCAAACGACTGATTATGGTCAGGGGTTTACTAATGTCAGCAAATCACAGATCTGCTTCACTTCCATGCTGATATTCATTCCAGCAAACCAAATTTGATATTATGGAAGCGACCACAATTCATGGATTCATTTCATAAGTTATTCCTCATTGGTCTGCCTTCTTTTCTCTGTTTGCTTAAATTCATCTTTATATTACTCTATATCATATTTATAGGGCCTCCTGCTCTTTTTCTATAAGAGTATGCTCTCTTACTGATACATAATGATAATAAACACCGTTCGTATTACTTGAGGTTATTTGCAGCCCCTAGCTGCAAAGCCTTTCATTCCATTTACTATACCTCCATTCATATTCTCTTTCTTTCATTTTACTTTCCATTCTCTCCTAACATTTCAACATTATTTTCAGCGCTGAATGACCTCATAGGTCCCAGTGCTTGGCCTGTGGCCTAAATTTTATATTCGGGTAAATTCAGTAATGAAGATAAAAACGGATTTCTGGTCAGATAATTCCTGGAAAGAGTTTTTAGCGGTTTAATTCCTCTCAATCACGATTTTTTTTTTTTTGTTTTTTTTTTTTTTTTTTTTTTTTTGCTTTCTTCTGATTTCGTTAAGATCTGTTTACAATGCTAAAATTCAGTACAAACATTCAAACTCACACTGCCCCACTTCGCGTCAATCTGTGTTTTGTCATGGGGTAATATGACGAACATTTCATATATATATATATATATATATATATATATATATATATATATATAGATATATATATATATATATATATATATATATATATATATATAATCTCTTCTCTTGAACTGAACAAGCGACCAATAGGTCACAACGCTCACCTGAGCCACCCTGCTATCCTTAAATGTTCCTAAATAGCCCACCTTGAAAATTTTGGACCCCTCGTAACCCCACCCTGGTCCCTGAAGCCATGGTTTGAGCAACCTTAAGTCTACATACACGAGGATGACTCCACACGTGCTTCTCCCCTACACCTCTGAACCACTACCCACCCTACCCCAACACAGTGCGGACAAACAGGTTTGCAGGAGAAGTGTGGATGTCTCCACTACTCTCCTGTTCCCCTACCTACCCCGACCCCACAGGATGGACAAAC
>NC_087220.1:41012111-41017353 GCF_015104395.2 Macrobrachium nipponense | reverse complement strand
TGCCAAATGATGGGTCGTGTTTTATCTTTAATTACTTTCAGTCTTCGTTGACTTGGGATGGATTCGTATTCATTTTTCTGCCACCATAAATTTTATCCTTGATGTTGATAAGGATGGCTTATGTTTATTTTCTTCAAACAGTTAATTAAATCGTTCATTTTAAGCGTTCAGAACTGTAAAAAAAACTAGAGTGTACGAAATTACAAAGTCAAGAAAATGACGATCAGCCATTTTCTTGCAAGTCTCGTTTTATGAATTTAATATGTCTGACTTCAACTTGAAGACCTATATCACCTTTCCAAATATAAAGTAATTTACGCAACAATAATTTAAGTGTTTAATATAGCCACCATCCAATAGCCTAAGGCCTTATGCGTTGAATATCAAACTTTGTTTTATAAAGTAGACACAAGTGTGTGTGTATACTTGTACATACATACATACATATATACGTATATTATACAGTATACATGTATTCCATACTAAAGACTAATATCTAAATGTAGCCAATAGTAAGATTCAACCCTGAAAAAGAATGTTTTTGAGATATCGAAAAAAAAAAATTAATAATTTGGCCTTTACAAATAATTCATGAGGAAATTCTGAGCGATAACGAAATAGTTCAAGTTAAATCCCAACCTAACTTTTTAAAAGATACAAATCTGAAAAATCAAATGACGCAATTTCACAGATGGTCATCAACGCAGCTCATTATTATAATTGCAGCAAAACAAGAGAGAGAGAGAGATGAGAGAGAGAGAGAGGAGAGAGGGATGAGAGAGGAGAGGGAGAGAGAGAGAGAGAAGAAGAAGAAGAAGAAGAAAGAAGAAGCAGGGAAGGTCATTAACATAATGATGACTCGGGGAGGTCATTAACATAATGATATGACACTGAGGTGTATTATGTTTGGAAGGAACTGAAGAAACTAATTAAGTTCAAATTAGGACCAGTTCAATTAACGCCAGGGAGATCGTCACGGCGCTAAGGTGAATCAAAGTGTGGAATGAAATGTATTCTCTTCAAAAGAAAATTCATATAAATTCGATGATAATTTTGTAAATATCACAGACAATAAATAGGTACACATATATACACATACATACATACATACATATATATATATATATATATATATATATATATATATATATATATATTATATATATATATATATATATATATTAACACATACTAGATACACCGATGACACACTGTCAATGTTTCTGAAGTTCTGCAGTTCAAAATGAAAAGGAGAGTGAATATTTAAGAAATTATTGAAATAATGATACCTATAAGCTACAAGGTATAAATCAAAGACAACGATACATACAAGTCAGTACTAATCTACGTTACAAAATTGTAAATAAATAGTCCAAATTAAAAATAATTAACATTCTGAAATTTTGTTTTAATGTACTTGTTCACAAGCATACTATGACAAGCTCCTTTAAAAATAGGCGCACTTAGGTGAAAATAATAGGACGGATATCTATATAAACAAATTCCGGAAAAATCAAACTAAAACCTCAATGATGTCCAGGACATTTTCATAAATATTAAAAATGATGAAATTCAAACAAGAAGACCCAACCTAGACACCATTAACTCACGCCCGGTCCCCGACTACAAAAACCAGACTGATTAAACTAACAGTTTAATTTAAACTTTAATTAGCTTCTTTGATTACCTCCAAACATAATACACCTTTGTGTCATACCATTAAGGTAATGACCCCTCACCAGAGCCGCCTTGCAATTACATTAATGACTTGTGGCAGTGACCACGCATGAAATTATACCCAGTCTCTGATTTCTTCTCCTAACTGAAAAAAAAAGGGGAAATTTCAGATGTATCGTTTGTTGTTTTGTAGTTTTCTTATGGAAGTATTATTACTGCTAGAAAAGAATCTTTGATATCTACTGAATATTTTGGGTAAGTAAGTTATCCTAAATTTGACTTGCCATTTCTGTAAAAGTATAGAAAAAAATCAGTACTGAAGTATTTAATGAAAGGACTTCTTCCTCTATATGTGCTTCAAACATGAGTTTTAGTTTATTAATCATTCATCAATCATTACTGTTTTAGCAATAGAATTGTTTACGGACATAAAATTTCAAAACCTTATAATAATAATAATAATAATAATAATAATAATAATAATAATAATAATAATAATAATAATAATAATAATAATAATAATCGCACAAGTCACTAAAATGGTTGAAAACATCCACAACGATGTCAGTGTAAGTATTTAAATAAATAAATATACATATATATATATATATATATATATATATATATATATATATATATATATATATATATATATATATATATATATATAATATATATCAACTGAAACACCAGCAGGGAAGCGCCCCACAAAACAATTTTATAATGAACTTACTCGCTTCTGTCAAAATCATGCTCTCCAAATTAGCGATGTAATGCTCCTGCCTCCCTCCTCTTATTCATATGTACATAATAGAGCGGACGCTATTACAACTTCCTGGCTGGACCACTGCATCACATCTCCACAATTCATGATTCTATTATGACCTGCAATATTCGCTATGATCTTGCAACGGGCTACGATCACATCCCATTACAGGTGTCATTCAGTAACCCCCACCCAACCCTCCCTACAGTGAACCCCCTAACTGATCGCCCACCAGCGGTAAACTGGGATTTTAAAAACCAACAGAAAACCAGATACTTTAGGGCGACCACGGAAACCAGGTTGCGGTCATTAGTTCAACCGGCAGACGCCTTACTTTGCACTAACACAAATTGTAGAAATGACCACCACAAGAGGGATCTGAATGAATTCTATTCGAACATAATCTCCCCTTTGCTTGCTTCGGTCAGGACTGCCTACAGATTTCGTCAAGGTAATTCTTTCCGTAATATACCTGGATGGAATGACTTGGTTAAAGATCTGTATACATACTCACGAGAAATGTTTTTACTGTGGAGGCAAAATGGTAGCCCCAGGGAAGGGCACACTGCATTGCTAATGAGACAGGCGAGAGCGCAGTTTTCAAACTTGCTCTCAAGCACTACAGGTTAAATGAAAAACAACTAAGAGCCGATGCAATATCTAGAAACTTAGATCTGATGATTATCCTCGTCTTTGGAAAGATATCCAGTCTTTAAATCCCAAAACTAAAAAGCTATCACAGAGAGTAGGGGAAGCAGTTGGAGACGAAGCTATTGCAAGTATGTGGGGCGATCACTTCAACAATATCCTGAATTGCATAAATGATCAACGATTCCCGAAGGGATGTAGATAACCTCCTTACTGACAACATTCAATTTCTTTTTGCAGACCGTATTACGCCAGGTAACATCAGCGATGCAATAAACAGCCTACCTAATAATAAATCGCCCCGGCCCGCTGTGATGGTCTTTCCTGCAGAGGCCTTCAAACTCTGCGCCATCCAATAATTTACATTTTGCTAGCCTGCTCTATTCAATGTGTGCATAATTCACCTTTGGTTCTTCCAGACTCCCTACTCTTAGTTCACTTGATACTATTAATCAAAACAAGCTAAAGGATGCAGCTGACCCTGGCAACTACCGGCCGATTGCAATCACAACGATCGCATCGAAGATACTTGAGTCTGTTCTTCTAGTTAGACTTCTCCCCTTTCTACACACCACTGACAACCAGTTCGGGTTTAAAGAAAACCACCTCAACCGACACCTGCATCTACATACTGAAAGAATGCTGAACTACTACCTATCATCAGCCTCTCCTGTGTTTTCCTTTGTTTTGTAGATGTGAGAAAAGCATTTGACAGAATAAACTACCTGAAGCTCTTCCTGAAGCTGCATAAAAGTGGCACACCCTGTATCTAATTGGCATTTTACATTGCTGGTTCTCCACACAGCAATTCTGTGTCAAATGGGGTAACGTGTTTATCTTACACCTTCGGCTCCCTAAACGGGCTTCGGCAAGGGGCATTCTCTCTCCATACCTGTTTAATTTAATACGTACACAGATGACTTGAATGTCAAACTGAACTCGCTCCCAATCGGATGCACCGTCAATGAAACAACTATAAACAACCTCTGTTACGCCGACGATATGGTTCTGATTTCCCCATCAGTGCAAGGTCTCCAACGACTCATCGACACCTGCCACCAATATGCAGAGGAATTCGATATAATCTACAAGAAACCAAGACCCAGTGCATGTCGCTGCTCCCGAGATCGCTTAAGCATATTGCAGAACCTCAAATTTTCTCGGAAACCATCGGCTGGAATTTGTGCACGAATTCCCGTATTTGGGTCACATTATCACGACGACCTAAAAGATACGGCAGACATTGAACAGAGGCGTCGTAAACTATGTGCAACTGGCAACATGATTGCAAGGAGGTTTGCCTTCTGTCACCGAGACGTGAAATTGCTGCTATTCCGCTCGTAACTGCTACAGTATCTATGGGTGTTCCCTCTGGACGAACTATACCCGAGAGACCATGAGACGCATCACTGTTGTGCACAATGACATTCTGAGACGCCTCACAAACACTCCCCGCTACCACTCCGCCAATCAGATGTTCATTGAAAACCACCTGGACAATTTAAAAATCATTGTTAGGCGAACAATGTCCAGTCTGGTAACCCGAGTGAGAACAGCAGCAACTCGCTCATACAAAGCATCCTAAGGAGTGAAGCAAGAAGAAAATCTAAATTGTGGGAAAGATGGGTGAAAAAGGAGGCCTTTGTCCCTAAGGACTTAATTTCTCTGTATTGGCAAGATGCATCTGCAGTTTTTGTCATTATTACATTTATTGCTGATATTTTAATTTTTCATTATTACTGTGATTACTATCAAGTTAAAGTTTTATTTACATTTAATTTATGTATTAAGCCCTCTGGACCTGACTACTGTAACCACCTAAGGTCTCTAGCTGAAATTTCAGTTATATAATATGTGCACCAACTGTTATTACTCTCAATGCATATTTTTTTTCTCATCAATATTATTACTGTTATTACCAGTATGATGATTACTAGCTTTTATGCTACCTCAGCTTTTTGTGGATAAGTGCCAATTATTCATTTTCTTTTTCTATTTTATCAATGTCTCATGTATCTAGATTGTGTATGTTACTGTCTGTATTTTGTATACTCAATGTATATGGCCCCGAGCTGAAATAAACATATTATTATTATTATTATTATTATTATTATTATTATTATTATTATTATTATTAGTATAGACAAAAAG
>NC_087220.1:41002111-41004611 GCF_015104395.2 Macrobrachium nipponense | reverse complement strand
CGAAGCCAACCCTACTGGGGAAAAGCGTAGGTATATATATAGGTTATGCACAGAATACTAACGTTTCGCTATTGTGGTCTGATGGAATGCTCAGTAAAAGGTATAAAACGTTCACGATACACACAAACGTTGTTTGGCAACGTTTGCCAAGGGAAGTGGTCAGTAGTAACGCGAAATGTTTTCTATAATAAGGAACCGTTTACAGACTTTATTCGATGAAATAGCAGTCATAGAACTGAAGACACTTTTGTTAATAATCACCAGGTGATTATGGTCAAGTATGTCAAATTTATGCTAAGCAATAAAAATGATCATAAAAGGTTATAGAATAATATAATAATAATAATAATAATAATAATAATAATAATAATAATAATAAATAATAATAAGTTTTATTGAAAGATATTGCTGCATCAGCTGCATTCAACTTGTAAATAGTTTTCTCTATTTTTCTAATAATAGCTTTCACTCTGCTACTACAACTGGCGAGTATTGCGCCGATATTACTCATCAGGAGGAGTCAATTTCGGGGATATTGCTTAAAATTTATTCATTTGTCACAGTAAATGAGCGGAAAGTAAATAATGTTCATTTACTGTGACAAATAAATAAAATTTTAAGCAATATCCCCGAAATTGACTCCTCCTGATGAGTAATATCGGCGCAATACTCGCCAGTTGTAGTAGCAGAGAGAAAGCTATTATTAGAAAAATAGAGAAGACTATTTACAAGTTTAATGCAGCTGATACAGCAATATCTTTCAATAAGACTTGTTTGAAAGAGGGTCTCCTTCCAAAATAATAATAATAATAATAATAATAATAATAATAATAATAATAATAAAGTACGATAGACGGAAATAACATCTCTCCCATATGTAGGAAGTGCAATACGAAAAATGAAACCATAAACCACATAGCAAGTGAATGCCCGGCACTTGCACAGAACCAGTACAAAAAGAGGCATGATTCAGTGGCAAAAGCCCTCCACTGGAGCCTGTGCAAGAAACATCAGCTACCTTGCAGTAATAAGTGGTACGAGCACCAACCTGAAGGAGTGATAGAAAACGATCAGGCAAAGATCCTCTGGGACTATGGTATCAGAACGGATAGGGTGATACGTGCAAACAGACCAGACGTGACATTGATTGACAAAGTCGAGAAGAAAGTATCACTCATTGATGTCGCAATACCATGGGACACCAGAGTTGAAGAGAAAGAGAGGGAAAAAATGGATAAGTATCAAGATCTGAAAATAGAAATAAGAAGGATATGGGATATGCCAGTGGAAATCGTACCCATAATCATAGGAGCACTAGGCACGATCCCAAGATCCCTGAAAAGGAATCTAGAAAAACTAGAGGCTGAAGTAGCTCCAGGACTCATGCAGAAGAGTGTGATCCTAGAAACGGCACACATAGTAAGAAAAGTGATGGACTCCTAAGGAGGCAGGATGCAACCCGGAACCCCACACTATAAATACCACCCAGTCGAATTGGAGGACTGTGATAGAGCAAAAAAAAAAAAAAAAAATAATAATAATATCTCTTCGTCACGGAAAACTAGTGATGTGAGGGGTCTGGTATTGATATATAAATGTTTCCGAGAGAATAATCTCTAATAGCAAGTTTATCGTCTGATTGCGAGCTGAAGCGAATGATAATGATAAAATAATGATGTTTTAAAATTGCATTTAATGTGAAAAAGAAAATATGAAGAAGCCATCTTTTGCACTGAATGGAAACTTGGGATAAAAGTAACTTTATTTTGCTCTCTCAAACAATAAGTGGGGAAAAGAAAACAAAAATCCGAATCACTGTCTTACACAAAGGCATCTTTTAACAACGATCCATCTCTACTTAGGAATCCGGAAATTAGTGTTTTTTTTTCCTTTAACGAAAAAAATGTATTAAGCGTCTGCTACTAGGCTGTAGGCCTACTGCCGTGATAGTATTAATACTTTACAGCCGCACTAAAAATGTGAATGTATGTTGACATTTGTTCTATTTCTTTTTACTTCATTTTTTCAAGTACCAATTCTCTCTTGCATATTATTTTCATTGTTCCTATCTTCCTACACTGTTTACCAACGTTTATTTATTAGCAAATCTTTCTGAAGCATTTCATCACTTTCCATCTCATCAAATTGTCAAATTTAGTCTCTTATTGCATTATTCAGTAGCAGTAATTCTCTTTCTTCTGTTCCATTGTTCCATCTTTCCAGTTTTTTTAACTTTCCATTTTTAACAACGATTCCTCCTTCCTATTTATTGCTCACTCTTCTCTCCCCTCGGTCACTTTCTCTTTAACTTCCCTGTTTTTCCCCTGAATCAAAATCTCATTAACGCATTTCTTTGGTCAATTACACCCATCAAAAACCTCGCTGGGAAGATGCAAAAGCCTAAAGTTCTTCCCCAAAGGAGGAGGAGGAGGAGGTGGAGGAAGATCCTTTCAAAAGAGGGTTGGTGAGGCCTTTGAAAACTATGACATTATTGCCTGCC
>NC_087220.1:40980395-40997895 GCF_015104395.2 Macrobrachium nipponense | reverse complement strand
TCCAAAATTTCTCATTTCAAGTTATTAACAAAATCCTACACAGAGCCCATATTATCGGGATTACAGAAGAAACTGCTGGAAGAAAAAATTCGTAGTTGATAACGAGTGACAGTACTGCTCGAAACATCTCCCAATAAAGTTGTGCAAAATCCAGTTCCAGGTTTTGGCCTTGACGTCTTTTATATATATATATATATATATATATATATATATATATATATATATATATTATATACATATGCTATATATATGCATATATATATATATATATATATATATATATATATATATTATATATATATATATATATATATATATATATATATATATATTCGAATATATATATATATATATATATATCTATATATATATATATATATATATATATATATATATATATATTCGAGAACTTGCTCGTCTCTCCTGTGACTGAAAAGAAGAAATCAAGCAATTTCTCGAAGGCTCTTCTATATAAATTTTTAATATATATTTAAACTGACATCATTGTGGATTTGTTCACAGATTTAGTGACTCGTGCTATTATGAAATCTTTATGACATATTATTATTAGCATTAAAAATTAATAAAACCTATGTCTGTAAAAATCCTCATTGATACTAGCGTAATGATAGATAAGTGATGATTAGTACTATACAATAGTTTTTTTTAAATACTTAATTGAAGGAAGAGCCTTTCACTATAATATTTCAATACTCTTTTTGGTATTTTTTTGTTTTTTTTCAGAATGGCAATTCCAATTTAGCATAGGTAACTAACAAAGTACTCGGCAAATAATACAGAAATTCATCAAATATAATAATCTTTCAAAAACAAAAAACTAAAACACTCACACAAACGAAAGTACACATACGAAGCTTCAAACAGAAAATAAACCACAAACAAACATAAAAAACGAAACACAATACATAAAATGTTAAACAAAAAGTACGAAACAGACACCAAAAAGCACACACATATAGGCATAGAACGAGACAGAAATGACATTACTATGACGAAACTACAGCCGACACCACACTCCTGATGCACAAACAAAGACACACTCGAAGGACTCCGTGAAATGAGCGTCCCTCATTGGCCAGCAGATAACCCTTGACAACCTTCCTATTTAGAAGGCTGCCCAGACCTCTAGAGGTCCTCGGTTATTGTCTCCCTTCGGAGGACCATCATCATCATCACTTCTCTACCATCAGGTCCTTTGTGCGGTCTCAGACCTTTATTAGGAGGTCATTATCACCTCCACCTCCACCTCCTCCTCCTCCTCCTCCTACTCCGCATCTTCCTCCTCCCAACTCCTCCTCATTATTTGAGAACTTTTCCTCCTTATTTCATCTCCTACTTCTGTCACTCCTTATCTTGTACCTCCTTCTCAAACTCACTTGTCCCTCTTCTTTATTCCTCCACCATCTTTCACCTCTTCCTCTATCCTACACTTCCTATACTACTCCTCAGTCTTCAGACTCCTCTCCCAACTCCAACCTCACCTCCTCAGCCTTTCACCTCAACCTCAAACCTCAACCTCCAACCCCCAAATACCCTTTCTCATTCAGAGCATTCCAACTCGCCTCTTCATTTTCCACCACCAACTCTTCCTCCATCACATGCACACTACCTCCTCCTCCTCCTCCTTCACCTTCACCACCCCTACCACTGTCTCCTCCTGCTCCTCCTACTCCTCCTCCAGACCCTCTTCGTCCCAAAGGAACGTCTTTGTCAACAAAGACTTAACACCACCATCCATCCCCAGCGACGGCCTCGAGTATCCATCAACCAACTTCGAAAATTCCTCCTCCATACACGATTTCCTCTTCATCATTCAATGTCTTCCTCTTCACAACAAGACACATTGGGGACGCCGGGGAATGCCGGAGAGGAGGATGGGAGTCCCTGGGGATTGCAGGAGGCGAAGGGAAATCCGCTGTGTATTGTATGAGGCTGGGCTGGTGGAACTGCTCGTGAATTTCCAGAGGGTTAGTTCGCTTGTAGTGTTGACATTCGGGATTGACAGTAATGTTAATGATCATCGAGTGTTGTAAAGTAATTCTGAATGTTAATTTACTAATAATGATAATCAAAATAGAGAGAGACACTTTAAAAATGCTCAATTTTAAATATATACAAACAAATATACATACATATATATAATTTGTGCGTATGTATATACATATATGCATACATATATATGTAGGTGTATGTATATGTATGTTTGTATATATTTAAAATGTAAAAATTTTAAAAGTGTGTATATTCATTCTGCTGATCATTATTAGTAAAATAGACATTCAGATTTACTTTAAAACACTCGTTGCTCATTAACATTCGCTCTACCTCGGAAATAATATATTTTCATATATGTTAACCGAAGGGGAATTTTTTAGTCGATAAGACACTCGTCGGCTCACTGGTACGAACCATGGAACCAACCAATTCATGACTCACAGTAATGTGATATGACACACACACACACACACACACACATATATATATATATATATATATATATATATATATAATAATATATATATATATATATATATATATATGTGTATACATTTATATATGTAGTGTATATATACATATGAATAACTTGACCACGAAAGTATATAAAACGTGATGCTATGTATAAATAAAGATTTTTGCCACGAACGGAAAACAAATGGAAAAATGGAGAATAGCCAAGCACTTTCGGTCTAGTTTTTTTTTCGACCCTTTACTCAGGCACAACTGATCTTACAGAGGAAAAACATAGTCAAAGTAGGCTTAGTATCCAAACTGACACTACAAGATTAGCAATAAGGCCGATTTCACTCGACAGAAACGAGGAAACGCCTGGGGGGGGGGAGGGCAGCCACACCTTGGAGGATACACACGCGGTCAACAGTTGGTTCATCATGAAATTTACAAAAATGTTCCCCAAAAAACAAAAAATTATTAATGAAAAGACGGAAAAAAATATATATATCGAGCAAGAGAGAGAGAGAGAGAGAGAGGAGAGAAGAGCGAGAGAGAGAGAGAGAGAAGAGAGAGAGAAATAATAAACTATATACATGTGGGAGGGACTAATTTATTAGTAGTTCATTTATTTTAAGGTCCTTCATAAACATTTTACAAATATACGGGTCCAAATGGTACATTCCCGGACTAAGATTTAGGTTGTTTTTATTAGTGATTTGTATAATTGCTGATTCCAGTAAATTTCTTGAAACATAATCATTACATCTAGCAATTTACTAAGGTATCATCCAAATTAATACAATGAGATTTTTCACTCAGATGGATAAGCATGCATTTGAAGTCTGGGCTGTTCTAACTGAATACATATGCTGCTTAATACGTACACATAAATTTTTACTTGACTGACCAACGTAAAAACGATGGGCAATCCTTACAAGGAATTTTTGTAAATGATATGTTATTGTTGTTACGGGACTATTCTTAATTATCATATCTTTAATGGTGTTGTTATAAGAGAACACTACATTAACATTAAACGATTTAAATACTGATTTTATGGTTTCAAAATCCACGAAAGTAAGGTAAGCTAGGTACATTTTTAGGCATTTTTTTCATCAAATACAACACTATAAAACTTTTTGTGAGCTTTTTGATAACATAAATCAATTAAATGGGGTGGGTAGCAGAGATCGTTTCCTATCTTTTTTATGTATTCTATTTTTTGGTCAAGATATTGTGGACTCGTGATACGCAAGCACGTAGGAACATAGAGAAAAAAATTGAAATTTTGATATTAAGATGGTGGCCAGATAAAAATGTACATAGTTAAATTATTTGTGGGTTTCTATAAATACTGATTTACATGGAAAGATTCTCTATGTATTAATATATCTAGGAAAGGGATGACATTGTCATTTTCAATTTCAACAGTGAATTTTATGGATGGCACTAAATTATTCAATTTAGACAATAAATCATTTACATCGATACCAACAGGTAAGACTACTAAGATGTCATCTGCATATCTGTACCATTTTAAGGGGACAAGTGTGATATTCGGGAAGTGTTGTCTTTCAAAAAATTCCATATATAAGTTTGAAAGGAGAGGTGATAAAGGGTTATCCATGGCCATACCATATATTTGTTGGTAATATTCTCCATTAAAAATAAATCTGCAATCACAAATACATAACTTAATCAAGAAATTATGTGATTATGTGACTAACGGACGTAGGCAATTCATGCAGCACAAGTTCATTACTTAAATATTCTAGCACAGAGTCAATAGGGACTTTTGTGAACAAGGAACTTACATCAAAACTGACAAAGATCGCTAGGGTTTTAGTACAATGTAATTTAATTTTTCCACAAGATCAAGAGAATCCGGAGTGTGGAATTAGATAACAGTTTTCCTAGTACCGGGGATAACAATTTAGGCAAGATATTTTAGATAGTTTATAAGCAACTGATCCTACAGTACTAATAATTGGGCATATAGGGTTTGTTTTCCCTTATGAGTTTTGATAGGCCGTATAAATAAGGTAATGAGGGACACTTTACAGTTAACTTACACAAAAGTTCTTTTTTATCTTTAAGAATTTGTTTGATATTGATATTAAAGTTTTTTATTACTTGGTCCAACGGATTTTTTGCGAGTTTTTTGTAAGTTATTTCATCTTCTAGTAAAGTATGCATGTGTGATTTGTAGTCAGTTTTGTCCAGAACTACTAAACTATTGGATTTATCAGCCTTAGTAATGTGGCAAGCTATTATCGTTCTTCATTCTTTTTAACTTTTCTGTAGCGAGCGGGAAGTTATTTTCATGATAGGCATGAGTAGCACTATATGTCATGCCTTTGTATAAAGTCTAAATGATTTTGTGGTAGGCCACAGTATTTTTCAAACTTATATAGAGATGTCGCTATTGATAAGCTGAGGGTTTGTTATTTGTTTGCTTGATAAATTCACCACACATCATACTTCCAGCATTACTGGGGTCCAATCACTGTCGATTGATAAGGTTGTTAAATTTTCTGTCAGTTTTCTAATCAAAGGTGTCTGAAAGTTCTATGAAGTTTTTCCATATATTTTCTTGCCTTAATGCGCGTTTCCATCAGCGGGAATCTAGTAGTAGAAATTACGTCGGGCTTTTTCCAGTTCTTTAAATTTCTCCTTTTCCCCTCCAATTTCGCGGCAGCAATGTTTTTCTGGATGAATCAACTGTTGACTGCGTGAGTATCTCCATGTGTGGCTGCCTCATGGCGTTTCCTCGTTTCTGTAGAGTGAAATCGACCTTATTGCTAATCTTGTAGTGTCCATTGGATATTAAGCCTACTTTGACTATGTTTTTCCTCTGTAAGATCAGTTGTGCCTGAGTAATGGGTCGAACTAGACCGAAAGTGCTTGGCTATCTCGCTTTTTCATTTTTTCCTTCGTGGCAAAAACCTTTATATATATATATATAGATATATATATATATATATATATATATATATATATAATATATATATATATATATATATATATATATATATATATATATATATATATATATTATATATATATATATATAGTTAGTTAGTTAGTTAGTTGGTAGGGTGGCAGGAATAATGGAAATGAGTGGCTTTGATTTGGACCTAAGCACAAGAGTGCAAATATGACTAAGTTTTGCCAACCTACCATGGAACAGCAAGCACAAAATACATACAACTTCAACTCAATTTATCTTAGTCCGTGGACGGGACATGTGGAGAAGCGGAGCTAGTTGCGGTGAGCAGAAACCTTAATGGAGATCAGCGTTGCAGTCGGTCCTAACATAGGGAGAATATGGTGAGAGAAGGAGATGCACCTCAGGTGCAGAGGATCATCAGTGATGGTACGCACGGTCACCTTTCCCAAAGGTGCAGCATCAACGGGCGTCGAGCACGGACTTCTTGTCAAGTCCCCAGGTACCGGCAGGTAACAGGTGCTTAAATGGACAGACTAACGACCATCAACATTTCTACTGACGTAGGGGGAGTGTCATCTACGCTACACATGCGTCTGACATCAGTTCCTGTTCCTTTCTCCTTGACTAAAACTCCTGCTACTTCTCTATACAGCCGCAATGCCCCTCTATACACCAGACAAGGGACAATATGTCATTGTCTTGCTGTGATTGCATATGGCTGGCACAATGTTTTGTGGTGGTCCCATCGTGATGCTTCAAAGTTGATAGGTATCTTGAACCAGAAGTTACACGCAGGACAGACCACAAGAGGCAGAAAAGGAATACAAGGCGTAAATCACTTGAAAGTCAAGAGCAACAGAAGAGTAAATAAGCGGAGGAGCTACCTGAAGATTACAAAGATCAAGTCAGAGGAAACTAATTTTGGAGGATAAACAGATGCAAGGTGTAAATGGCGTGGACAGGTAAAGACAGCTCCCTAACGACTGACCGCTAATGACCCCGGGTATTGTTCAAAAAGGGACATAAAGGGTTAACCCCAAGGCTTCTGCATTAAGTTGGGTGGGAAATCCTATAATGACATTCTGGGCAGTCTATCCATCCTATTATTCCTAAAATTACATTGGGATATGTCACGGACCTTTCGTGACTTCTTAACATATGGTCAAAGGTACGTGTTTTCTAAAACAATTTATGTTTTGTATTTCCAAAAAATCTAGACGGTTTTCCAAAATTCTATGCTACTTTCGAACTCTTAAATTATTACAGGGAAAGGAAAAGAAAAATAAAACAAAACGCCAAAATATGACGCTTGTGATATATATATATATATATATGTATATATATATTATATATATATATATATATATATATGTATGTATGTATGTATGTTATGTATGTATGTATAAATTTATCCGAGACAAGGAAAAGTAATTTAAGGTCTTTTTTCCTGAAGAATTAATTCTGCTTCTACTGACCATAACATAATTATGTATCTGATAATTAGTCGTCTATGGTGGGCTGCAAAGATAATGGAGAAGGCATGGTTCTAACAACCTCATCCCTCAAAAAAAGTATTGCCCAGAAAACAACAAAAGGTTTACATACTCCGAAGCCATCCCTACTGGGGAAAAGCGTAGGTATATATTATAGGTTATTCACAGAAATCTAACGTTTCGCTATTGTGGTCTGATGGAATGCTCAGTAAAAGGTATAAAACGTTCACGATACACACAAACGTTGTTTAGCAACGTTTTCCCAAGGGAAATGTTTTCTATAATAAGGAACCGTTTACAGACTTCATTCGATGAAATAGCAGTCATAGAACTGAAGACACTTTTGTTAATAATCATCAGTTGATTATGGTCAAGTGTGAATAAAATTTGTGCTAAGCAATAAAAATGATCATAAAAGGTTATAGAATAATAATAATAATAATAATAATAATAATAATAATAATAATAATAATAATAATAATAATAATAATAATAATAATAATAATAATAATAAGTTTTATTGAAAGATATTGCTGCATCAGCTGCATTCGACTTATAATAGTCTTCTCTATTTTTCTAATAATAGCTTTCTCTCTGCTACTACAACTGTCGAGTATTACTCATCAGGAGTCAGTTTCGGGGATATTGCTTAAAATCTATTTATTTTTCACAGTAAATGAGCGGAAAGTAAATAATGTTCATTTACTTGTGACAAATAAATAAATTTTAAGCAATATCCCCGAAATTAATTGACTCCTGATGAGTAATATCGGTGCAATACTCGCCAGTTGTAGCAGCAGAGAGAAAGCTATTATTAGAAAATAGAGAGAAGACTATTTACAAGTTGAATGCAGCTGATGCAGCAATATCTTTCAATAAGACCTTGTTTGAAAGAGGGTCTCCTTCAAAATAATAATAATAATAATAATAATAATAATAATAATAATAATAATAATAATAATAATAATATAAAAGACCAGCTCCTGATAGACAAAATTGGTAATGAAGACAGTAGGAGAAGGAAAACCAACCTAAGCATGGCATGGATAGACTATAGAAAAGCCTTCGACATGATACCACACACATGGCTAATAGAATGCCTGAAAATATATGGGGCAGAGGAAAATACCATCAGCTTCCTCAAAAATACAATGCGCAACTGGAATACAATACTTACAAGCTCTGGAATAAGACTAGCAGAGGTTAATATCAGGAGAGGGATCTTCCAGGGCGACTCACTGTCCCACTACTCTTCGTAGTAGCCATGATTCCCATGACAAAAGTACTACAGAAGATGGATGCCGGGTACCAACACAAGAAAAGAGGCAACAGAATCAACCATCTGATGTTCATGGACGACATCAAGCTGTATGGTAAGAGCAGTCAAGGAAATAGAATACCCTAATCCAGGACTGTAAGAATTGTATCTGGGGACATCAGGATGGAGTTTGGAATAGAAAAATGCGCCTTAGTCAACATACAAAAAGGCAAAGTTAACGAGAACTGAAGGGATAAAGCTAGCAGATGGGAGCAAACATCAAACACATAGATGAGACAGGATACAAATACCTGGGAATAATGGAAGGAGGAGATATAAAACACCAAGAGATGAAGGGACACGATCAGGAAAGAATATATGCAGAGACTCAAGGCGCGATACTCAAGTCAAAACTCAACGCCGGAAATATGATAAAAGCCATAAACACATGGGCAGTGCCAGTAATCAGATACAGCGCAGGAATAGTCGAATGGACGAAGGCAGAACTCCGCAGCATAGATCAGAAAACCAGGAAACATATGACAATACACAAAGCACTACACCCAAGAGCAAATACGGAACAGGGACTATAACGTAACACGAAAGGAAGGAGGGAGAGGACTACTAGTATAGAGGACTGCGTTAACATCGAAAACAGAGCACTGGGGCAATATCTAAAAACCAGTGAAGACGAGTGGCTAAAGAGTGCATGGGAAGAAGGACTGATAAAAGTAGACGAAGACCCAGAAATATACAGAGACAGGAGAATGGCAAACAGAACAGAGGACTGGCACAACAAACCAATGCACGGACAATACATGCGACGACTAAAAGAACTAGCCAGCGATGAACATTTGTCTATGGTACAGAGGGGAGAGCTAAAGAAGGAAACTGAAGGAATTGATAACAGCGGCACAAGATCCAGGCCCTAAGAACCAGATATGTTCAAAGTACGATAGACGGAAATAACATCTCTCCCGTATGTAGGAAGTGCAATACGAAAAATGAAACCATAAACCACATAGCAAGTGAATGCCCGGCACTTGCACAGAACCAGTACAAAAAGAGGCATGATTCAGTGGCAAAGCCCTCCACTGGAGCCTGTGCAAGAAACATCAGCTACCTTGCAGTAATAAGTGGTACGAGCACCAACCTGAGGGAGTGATAGAAAACGATCAGGCAAAGATCCTCTGGGACTATGGTATCAGAACGGATAGGGTGATACGTGCAAACAGACCAGACGTGACGTTGATTGACAAAGTCAAGAAGAAAGTATCACTCATTGATGTCGCAATACCATGGGACAACCAGAGTTAAGAGAAAGAGAGGGAAAAAATGGATAAGTATCAAGATCTGAAAATAGAAATAAGAAGGATATGGGATATGCCAGTGGAAATCGTACCATAATCATAGGCACTAGGCACGATCCCAAGATCCCTGAAAAGGAATCTAGAAAAACTAGAGGCTGAAGTAGCTCCAGGACTCATGCAGAAGAGTGTGATCCTAGAAACGGCACACATAGTAAGAAGAGTGATGGACTCCTAAGGAGGCAGGATGCAACCCGGAACCCCACACTATAAATACCACCCAGTCGAATTGGAGGACTGTGATAGAGCACAAAAAAAAAAAAAAAAAAAAAAAAAAATAATAATAATAATAATAATAATAATAATAATAATAATAATAATAATAATAATAATATCTCTTCGTCACGGAAAACTAGTGATGTGAGGGGTCTGGTATTGACATATAATGTTTCCGAGAGCATAATCTCTAATAGCAAGTTTATCGTCTGATTGCGAGCTGAAGCGAATGATAATGATAATATAATGATATTTTAAAGTTGCATTTCATGTGAAAAGGAAAATATGAAGAAGCCATCTTTTGCACTGAATGGAAAATTGGGATAAAAGTAACTGTAATTTGCTCTCTCAAACAATGAGTGGGGAAAAATAAACAAAATTAAAAATTGGAATCACTGTCTTACACAAAGACATCTTTTAACAACGATCCATCTCTACTTAGGAATCCGGAAATTAGTATTTTTTTTCCTTTAACGGAAAAAATGTATTAAGCGTCTGCTACGAGGCTGTAGGCCTACTGCCGTGATAGTATTAATACTTCACAGCCGCACTAAAAATAAAAAGTGAATGTATGTTGACATTTGTTCTATTTCCTCTTTTTACTTCCTCATTTTTTTCAAGTACCAATTCTCTCTTGCATATTATTTTCATTGTTCCTATCTTCCTACACTGTTTACCAACATTTATTTATTAGCAAATCTTTCTGAAGCATTTCATCACTTTCCATCTCATCAAATTGTCAAAATTAGTCTCCTATTGCATTATTCAGTAGCGATAATTCTCTTTCTTCTGTTCCATTGTTCCATCTTTCCAGTTTTTTTAACTTTCCATTTTTAACAACGATTCCTCCTTCCTATTTATTGCTCACTCTTCCTCTCCCCTCGGTCACTTTCTCTTTGACTTCCCTGTTTTCCCCTGGAATCAAAATCTCATTAACGCATTTCTTTGGTCAATTACACCCATCAAAAACCTCGCTGGGAAGATGCAAAAGCCTAAAGTTCTTCCCCAAAGGAGGAGGAGGAGGTGGAGGGAAGATCCTTTCAAAAGAGGGTTGGTGAGGCCTTTGAAAACTATGACATTATTGCCTGCCAATTAGGTCAAAAGTTTCTTGGTGATTCGGCTCTTGTTGGTCTAAGCAGATTTCAAAGACTTTGACAGACAAACCTCGGTTCCTATCCCCTGCCCCTAACCCCTCTTCCAGCCAGCCTCCGTCCCTACTGGACCCCCTGCCCTCCCCTAACCTCACCATGACGAGAAGACATTAATTAAAGTGGGCTTTTATTTCTCGCTTGAAAAACTTAGTGAGTGTTCCTAATAATATCTCTGTAGAAGTCGCAGAACCAGATTTCATAATAATAATAATAATAATAATGATGATAATGATAGTAAGATAATGGTGGTGATGACGGTTAGAATGATAATAAGAAGGCTAAATAAATGCTGAGCATTACACTGACGCGACTTAATAACAAGATAACAAAAACAATAACAGTGTTTCAGTGTTCTAAAGAATCACGCGGCACAAAACCCCACATACACATGAAATTACAAAGGGGCATATTTGCCTCAACGTCAAGTTGGATATTGAAGAATAGCGTTGATAAATTATTTATTTGAAGCAACAGTTTTTTCGACTTTCATACTAGACTCATACAATCTCGAAGCGGAGACTGGCAAAAGAATTTTAGATTGTGTTCAACATAAACACAAGCCTGACGTGAGATCCACGTCGTTAATGAGACATCAAATCATCTTCCCTAATATTTAGCAAGTTCTCTAATGAATTGATGGTTAATGACCAAGCGAATGAAAATCAACAACCATTTAACAGACGCAAGTATTAGTGAACGTATGTATATTATTATTCTTCATCCATTTCTTTTTTACATCCTGTCACATCACACTGAGGGGCGAGAGAACAATGATCTTCTTCGTCCGACATCGGAGTGACCCCAGAAGATTCCATAATACTTTACCAGGCGGTCTGTAATCTGTATTACAGTTCACTGACATCAGAGCATTTCCCTACCTGAGGGATCGACAACCCTCCAATAACTACTGCTTTGCTACCAACACACTGGCAGCCCTTGTCACGAAAAAGAAAGTGCTAAAATAATTGCATAATTGTGTACACACACACACACACACACACACACACACACACACACAACACACATATATATATATATATTATATATATGATATATATATATATATATATATAGGATAGCTACTGCTTTGCTATAAAAGAAAGTGCCAAAATTGCAAAATTGTATACTAGTATATACATATATATGATGTTAACTATACATATAACACTATATATACAGTATATGTGTATATATATATATATATATATATATATATATATATATATATATATATATATATATAATTGTGTATATACATGAATATTTGAAAAAAAATATATATGATATATGTACATATATGTCTGTGTGTGAGCACTTATTCTTCTGACGGTGATGAAATCCTACATTCAGATCTTACAAAGTAAGAAAAAATAAATAATGATAACAAATCGAATACTGCTACACAATACAATGGTTTTATGAAAAAGAAAATGGGTCAAACTAAATTGAATACACATTCCACAATTCAGGTCTGACGAGCTCTGTGTGTTCACCTTGACAACTGACATGGCGGTCCATCTCTCTCTTTATTCAGGTAGGGATTTCCGTCTCACATGATGATTTCGGGATGTACATACAACCTTCGAATAGGTTTCATTATCAGTTTAAGGAAGAAAAATTTGAAAGGACCCCCAGCTTACGTGAGGAACAACCGTATTCTCTCTAAAGTAAGGATTTTTTTTTTTAATTTTAAAATATCTAAAAGCATCGCTTTCTAAAGCTCGACAACGAATTACTCAAGTAAAATAAAAACGTTGAATAATTTTGAAAAATACTGCAACACTAAATCTTTCTGTACGATATTTAAAAATCTGCTATCATGAATTTTCTCTCTTGGTTGAGATAATTCCAAAATTGGTTACGTTCACGATAAACTTCATGCCGTTATTTATTTCAAAATGTTGATGAAGTACCTTATTTTACTGTCAAATCTTGATCTTTCCCAGTGAAAGGGTTCTGTTAAATAATCATAAGGAAAACAGAAAGTTCGACTAGAAAGAAATTCATCTTAATAATTCGCCTTTGTCAAAGGATACCCAACATAAACTACTACGTTCGTACAAAGCTAAAACGATGCCAAACAGTGAGAGAGAGAGAGAGAGAGAGAGAGAGAGAGAGAGAGAGAGAGAGAGAGAGAGAGAGAGAGAGAGAGACCTTTCTAGAAAATAGGCATACAGCATCGGTGTAATATAAAGTACAAGGAAGATTTCTACGGACAGATTCATACGAAAAAAATTCACTGACAGATCTAGCGACAAAAGACTTTCCCTGCCGCAGTAACCGGTGGGGATTCTTGTCGTTATATTGCCAAAGAAGCATCGTAAACTGCTTAATAGGCTGGTAGAGGTGGCTCCTAACTAGCAGTATTCAGGCAACGATTAAACGTTGGTTTTGTTAGGAATCACTCGTCAAGTTTTTATCATTTTCAACTTATTCCCACAAGGACTAAATGGCGTGAACGTAGTGTTATACACTTCAAGTATAGAATAGTGTGTGTGTGTGTGTGTGTGTGTAAGCCCACATCCTTTTGAAGGTGATGAAATCCTACATTCAGAACTTTCAAAGCAAAAAAAAAAAAAATAATAATAATAATGAAAATAAACCGAACACTTCTACACAATACAGTGGTTTTATAACAAAGAAAATGGGTCAAACTAACAATTGAATACACGTTCCACAATTCAGGTCTGACAAGCCCTGAGCATTCACCTTGACAACTGACATGGCGGTCCATCTCTCTCTTTATTTAGGCACGGATTTCCGTCCAACAATGGTTTCAGGGATGTACAGCCATCGGATGGGTTTCATTTTCAGTTTAAAGAAGAAATACCTTTAAAAAAATATTCTAGCTTACGTGAGTAACAACCGTATTCTCATTAATTTTTTTTTATAGAATTTAAAAATATCTAAAGGGTCGTTCCCTCAGCCTAGAAAGTTAATTACTTAATGTAAAAAGACCATTAAAAACAATTAGTGCAGTAGTAAATGTCCTCCCAATATATTTACAAACCTCTACTATAATCATGCATTTTCTCTTTTACCCGAGATAATTCCAAAATTATAAGCTTTGTTGATGATAAAACAAAGCTCTACCCTTTATTTATTTTTCATTAATATGAACTACGTAATCTTATTGTAAAATCTGAATCTTTTCAAATGAAATGGTTTTGTTACGTAATTAGAAGGATAAAAAATTTCTTTACAAAAATTTTGTTGCATTTGATCTTGTTTAAAAGAAACCCGTCATAGCAATCTTATATTTATGCAAGACTAAAACAAATGACAAATTTGGAATAGAAAAATGGCTACAAAAGGTTAGAAATATAAGCAGAGTTAAAACTTAATGTAATTTTTCAAGGAATATTACCACTTCAGTTCATGGAAAGAGAGAGAGAGAGAGAGAGAGAGAGAGAGGAGAGAGTTTCTTAAAGAAAAGAAATAAAGTATCAATGTAAAATGATGCATAAGAAGTGCATCTAAACAGCACTGATTAAACTTAAAAACATTTTTTATCAACACTGACGAGATCTAGCAACACAAGACTTCCCTGACGCAGTAACCGATGGGGATTTTTGGTGCTATCTTGCTAAAGAAGCATCGTAAACTGCTAAATAGCCTGGTAGAGGTGGCTCCTTAACTAGCAATTTTGAGGGGGTTCAGATCACTTGATGACGGTGTGTGATCGCTATCTATGAGGACGAATGCAACGATTAAGAGTTCATTTTTAGGAGTGACTAGTCTTTTAACACGTTCTTGCTGGTTCGCTGGTATAGTGGTTAGTGTCGTGAATGCCACTCAGATGAAAAATCACTGGCTCTGTATCATGATCGGTTACTGCTGCAGGGTGGGATCTGCGGCGGGAGGTTGAAACCAACATTCTTTGGAAACTTGAATTTCAAGTCAGTGGCCCCTTTGGTGTGCTTGTTCTATATGAATAGGTGTCATCTACTGAAATAATAATAATAATAATAATAATAATAATAATAATAATAATAATAATAATAATAATAATAGGCTAGAATTTTATGCTAAAGTAAGTTCTCAAAATGACAAATATTCAAATAAGCTCTGTAAGTTTCTTGTTATGCCTTTCTATAATTAGCTCATAGGATGATTTTTATTTTCCAATTAATCTTGGACCTGAAGTCTTTTGTCAGATGAAATTGCAGTGATACAGAATACGAATAAATATCAATAGAGCGCTAAAACACATTTAAATTTGTACGCTTTAAATTTTCCTTATAAAAATCTTGGCTGACCTACCATCTCTTTGTTCAAGAAATCAGTCCTCAGTCATATAAAAACGTATGCCTCTCCAAAGCTTTGGCACTTTTTCTGTCCGGCCTCAGACCTTAAAAATTACTGAAGTCAGATGGGTGCAAATTGGTAGGTTGATCATCCACCCGCCAATCATCAAACTTACAAAATTGCATCCGTTCTAGGCTCAGTACTTTTTATTTTATTTAAGGATAAAGATTGGCCATGATCATGCATCTGGCACCGCTATAAGTGCCAACATCACAGGCCATCACCAGGTCGTGGCTGAAAGTTTCATGGGCCGCGGCTGAGAGTTTCATTGGTCATGGCTGAGAGCAAGACCTATAGACCTTGGCCGAGGCTTTCATATAGCATCATACGCGGTACAGAAAACTCAATTCCACCGCAGAAACTTCGGCGCATTTTTTGGCTAGTTATTAACTCCGTAACTGAAGTACCTTAACCAACAATAAGTAAATTCCCACAAACACACATGAAAAAAACAAACAATAAACCAGACTAACTTCTCAAGCGTTAAATTTAACTCTCACAAACACACATGAAAAAAACAAACAATGAAACCAGACTAGCTTCTCAAACGTTAAATTTAGAGCCCCAACCAGCAACAAAATGCCGGGATGCCTGAGGGTAGAATCTAGAGGAGTGACAGAGATATACGACTTGAAAGCGTGATTCTCCATAAGATTAAGAACCATTAGGACTTAGTCGATGCCTCTTTTCCATATTAATGAGTGGCTGGTTTTCAAGGAATTCGTCAGACGCAAAATTAATAAGTCACTGGGGAGTCAGTCTGACGTCATCTTGCAAGTTTTATCTCTTAATTTTATTTTTCAGTCAGTTGTTAATAAGCCAAATACCACGATCAATTTTGATCCAAATTGATTAAAGATTATATACAATTCCGAACTATAAAATATATATATATATATATATATATATATATATATATATATATATATATAGATATATACATACATAAATCATATCAGTTCAATTACCTATTTTCTTTAAAATCTCCACTTACTTTTTTTTTTAGATTAGATGAATAATGGGCAAGATGGATTCAATGGCAAACTTATCTTCTATCTGCTTTATACCCACTGAAGACTAATTATCTTTAATTTAGCCAATGAACGCTTGCACTTATTATTATTATTATTATTATTATTATTATTATTATTATTATTATAGTATCAGTCATCCTATTCAACTAAGTGGTTTTTATCGTGTGGGGTTCCAGGTTGCATCCTACCTCCCTAGGAGCCCATCACTTTTCTTGCTATGTGCGCTGTTTCTAGTAACACACTTTTCTGCATGAGTCCGGGAGCTACTTCAGCATCTAGTTTTTCCAGGTTCCTTTTCAGGGATCTTGGAATGATGCCTAGTGTTCCTATGATAATGGGTACAATTTCCACTGGCATATCCCATATGTATCCTTCTTATTTCTATTTCAGGTCTTGATACTTACGAACCCTTTCTCTTTCTTTCTCATCTACTCTGGTGTCCCATGGTATTGCGACATCGATGAGTGATACTTTCTTCTTGATTTTGTCAATCAACGTCACGTCTGGTCTATTGGTACGTATCGCCCTATCTGTTCTGATACCCTAGTCCTAGAGGATTTTTGTCTGATCGTTTTCTATCACTCCCTCCAGCTGGTGCTCGTACCACTTATCACTGTAAGCTACCTGGTGTGTCTTTCACAGGCAGCCTCCAGTGGAGGGCTTTTGCTACTGAATCGTGCCTTTTTTTATACTGGTTCTGTGCAAGAGCCGGGACATTCGCTTGCTATGGGGTTTATGGTCTAATTTTTCATATTGCAGTTCTTCCATATGGGTGAGATGTCATTTCAATCTATCGTTCTTTGAATATAACTGGTTCTTAGGGTTTGATCTTGTGCCACTGTTGGCATTCCTTCTGTTTCTTTCTGAGTTCTCCCCTCTGCAGCCATTGCCATGTTTCATCGCTGGCCAGTTCTTTAGTCTGTCTCACGTACTGTCCTTGAATTGGTTTGTTGTGCCATTCCTACTCTCTGTTTGTCATTCTCCTGTGTCTGTATATTTCTGGGTCTTTGTCTACTTTTATCATTCCTTCTTCTCATGCACTCCTTATTATTATTATTATTATTATTATTATTATTATTATTATTATTATTATTATTATTATTATTATTATTATTATTATGTTAAAAAGAATGGCAGAATTAAGCGAGTTGATTTATATATTGTTTTTTCTATTTTCCTACAATTCGCTTCTCAGGCTCAGCGATGTTTCGAGTAACTGACCAATATTCATATTGGGAATTTTCAAAAATC
>NC_087220.1:40967895-40975395 GCF_015104395.2 Macrobrachium nipponense | reverse complement strand
AACATTCAAGTGGCGGCAACAGAATGGTACCCTACCACAAGTTTTGGGCACCAGTTCAGGGGAAGAGTTTTTCTTTTATGATTTTTTTAGGAATAATCGTATAATCAAATATAATCTGAGAACATGCAATACCGTATATATATATTATATATATATATTATATATATAATATATATATATATATATATATATATGTATATATATATTATATATGTATATATATATAAATATAAATATATAATATATATATATATATATATATATATATATATATATAATATATATATATATATATATATATATATATATATATGTATAAAAATATGTATAGTATAAATATATATATATATATATATATATATATATATATATATATATAATAATAATAATAATAATAATAGCATATGCATGTAGTATGTATGTATGTATGTATGCATACACACATATATAGTATATATACATAATATTTCGATCATTTCTGAATTCTTCATACATACCTATGTACATACACGAAATTTTCTTACACAAATGCTCTTGTAAATGTAGTTCACATATAGATTTCAATTATAAGCACATTCGCATATAACACACAGATACACATACAAGGAATGATCCCAACTGAACATTAGCCTGACATTCCGTCTAAGTGTCTTTTTCATGTCTTATTTTGAAGGTTCTGAATAAATAGTCGCTTCTTCCTGTAGGGAAGCGTGGGCGTGAACAGGTCGCCTCCCCTATCCACAGGGCCCTTCCCTTGTAGCAGTAGATCTGGCCTGCTTGTTAATGAAGGGGGGCGCTCCGCCCAGGCGCTGTTTTACCCCGGAGAAATTTACATATTCGGGGGATTTTTGACACTTCTCCTTCCCATCAGTGTGTTGTTTTCTCCTTCTGTCCCCGACAGTCTCTCTCTCTCTCTCTCTCTCTCTCTCTGTCTCTCTCTCTCTTCTTTGATGCAATGGCTCTCTCTCTCTCTCTCTCTCTCTCTCTCTCTTCTTTGATGTAATGGCGCTCTCTCTCTCTCTCTCTCTCTCTCTCTCTCATCTCTAACATATCTCGTCTCTCTCTCTCTCTCTCTCTCTCTCTCTCTCTCTCTCTCTCTGTTTGTCTTTAGATTTAAAGGTCCTCCTTACTATCTCCGCAGTAATGACTCTCTCTCTCTCTCTCTCTCTCTCTCTCTCTCTCTCTCTCTCTCTCTATCATCTCAAACATCTCCCCGCCTCTCTCTCTGTGTCTCTGTGTCTCTCTCAGGCTACATTTCTGTCCTTTTCTGTCAACTTCACTCAAACACTTTAGATCACTTATATTCCATATTTTTTTACTTGTATCTTAAACTCATCTAAATGTACCAATATACCTACAAGTCATTAATTTGTTCTTATATATTGGAATATGATTATGGATGCCAAATAAAACTATTCATATGTATACAGGAAATACACTAAGTTATATTTACTCTTTGGGAACTAAAAATACCGCTTTCAATAGTTCGGACAGGGATATACCTCTATGAATGGACATTTGCTAAACACAGGAAAAGTAAAACAAAGATATAATGTAAGGATATGAAGCGGAAGGGGACAGAGAAAAAGGAACACAATCGAAACGTGGGAATGCTAATAAAACGATAAAAGATCTCTTTCTCTCCTGTTTACGCAAATATGCTCATTTGAATAAACTCCAGGACATATAAATATGAATGGGCTATTAAGTGTTTTTATTCGCGTAACACACAAGAATTGAGATTAATTATTTTGTACACAACGGTGGACGACATTAGTCTAGCGGAATAAATGACCAGGAATGTGAAGGCGGAAGAGCGTCAGAATAAAATGTGTGTGCGAGTGCGCATGTATGTGTGTGTCCCTCCCCCCACAGCTGTGACCAACAGCAGTTGATTATCAGCAATATATAATTTAGCAGTTAAGGCCAACAGGAACAACCTGAAACATAAAGGAACGTGACTGAATCACGTCACATTCATCTGGTAAAAAAAAAATAAAAAAATAAAAAATAAAAAAGAGGAGGAATATTTGGCGAAGCTGCTGCTTACGTTCTATATTTGCTATGAATCTTCTGAACAGTCTCTGGCTTTCCAGGTTAGAATAAAATACAGAATTTAGGCCAAAGGCTCTGGACCTATGAAGTCATTCAGCTCTGAAATGAAAATAGAACAGTAACAAGGTTTTGAAAGGTACAACGGGAGGAAAACCTCGCAATTGATCCATTTTTTGCCAATGGGATCAATTTGAAAAGTAAAGCTTAATAAGAGAATATGAACAGAGTTACAGTAAAAGGAATGAAAGGGGTTGAAGCCAAGGGCCGAAGGGACGCTGCAAACGAACCTCAAGTGCTGCCTGCAGTGCACCGTTCCCTATAACCGTCGAGGTCCTCTCACGCTTCCTGATATTGACATTGGTTACAGTAAAGGAATGAAAAGGGTTAAAGGCCAAGGTGCGAAGGAACACTGCAAAAGAACTTAAGTGCTGCCATGCAGTGCACACCGTTTCCACTAGTACCATCGAGGTCCTCTCACGCTTCCTGATATTGACATTGGCACTTCTGGCACTCCATCATCCAAGAACTTTGTGGGTCTCATTGAGATTTTCTGTATTTAAATAACCGCAACCCTATACACATACATTGAAGTATACTGTACAAACACGCACACACAAACACACACAAAATTCTTCTGATGGCACAAACACAAACGTAAAACTAACCACCGAGCAAATATAGTATATGGGTTTGTACATTCATGTGAACATTTACGAGATTTATATCTTTGAGAAAACTACGCCAACACACAAACAATATATTGACCCAGGAACGGCCTCTCTCTCTCTCTCTCTCTCTCTCTCTCTCTCTCAGAACGGACGGACGGATATTTTCAGTTTCGAAGAGTAATTGAAATGATTACCGGGTACTACCTGGGAATGACGTAACATCTCGTAATTAGCTTCAGAAGGCTTCCTTGTGCCTGAAGGAGGAGGACTGCAGAAGGGCTCTCCTGAAGGAAGGAGATAGCATAATATCGATTTGGGTGTGAAAGGCCTCGAAAGCATAAGTGGGGGACACTCTTGGTATTTACACGTGGAGAAATGACAGATGATGGAGGCAAAGTACTGTTACCGAGACAACTCGCTTACTACTTTAGGTTCCCTGGCCTCATTGACCTCCCCTAGCGCTGGCATCAGACTGTTGAGGTCTGTTGCAAGTGTTGTTAACGTTAAGTTCTTCGGACGGCGACGCAGGAGCGTCAACCATTCACTCACTAATGACACTTTCAACGGTGGTAATAATAATAATAATAATAATAATAATAATAATAATAATAATAATAATAATAATAAATAATAATAATAATAATAATAATAAATGTTGGTATATATTGGAAGGAGACCCTCTTTCAAACAAGTCTTATTGAAAGATATTGCTGCATCAGCTGCATTCAACTTGTAAATAGTCTTCTCTATTTTTCTAACAATAGCTTTCTCTCTGCTATTACAACATAATAAATGTTCTAAGGGATCCACGATAATAAAAAAAAACTTGAAGAGTTAGTGTATAATATCAAAACACTTTTATACTGAAGATGAACCCAGGGAAGGGTTCGAAAGCTTTATAAAGTGTTTTGAAATTATACACGAACTCTTAAATTTTTTTTAAAATATTGTGGACCCCTTAGAACATTAGATATACTCTTGTGATAGAGAGTTTTTCCCAACAAATAATAATAAAGCAAAACATTACATCAGAGGCACGTGTGGGCTCATTGACATCTCAAGGATAACATTGTGCTCATTAAAAAGTTCATTAAGAGAACTCATTATGATAACCATTAAGTTGACATACTGAGACAAATCCTTCTGCCGGCTATTTTTTTTATTTTAGAGTAAAAAGTTTAAATAAAAAAATAACATTTCTTATCACTTAAGGCTAGATAACTCTTCATATAAAAATACAGTCAAAATAAACGATTCGTGTATCTCAATATTTTATGGCCACAAAATTAACAATAGTATTCACAGGAAAAAAAAGTTTTTTAGATACACACATAAACACGCAATATATATACATACATATATATAAACGTATTATAATATATATACATATATGTATACACATATCTTTGACATGTGTATACATATATAGTGCCAGAATTAGGGTGAGGTTAACTTAATTCTTCCAGGGCGCTTTTATGTATCTGCTGTAAACACATCTCCACACTTGACATGTTTTATTAAAAATGTACACTGTAAATATACGAAGACACTCGGCAAACTTTTTTATGTGTAATAAATAACAAACACACACACACAATATATATATATATATATATATATATATATATATATATATATATATATATATATATTTATATATTACACACACACACACACACATATATATATATATATATATATATATATATATATATATATATATATATATGCAAATGTATAAGAAAGAAAGGGAAATGTTTCTCCAAAAATAACAAACAAAGAATCAGTAAGAATCCTCCAACCCTAGAAAAGAAGAAACCTTAAAAACAAACAAATAAATAAATAAACTACTCAAACAGACGAGGGGGAAAGAAGTGAATCAGAGGAGAGAGAGAGAGAGAGAGAGAGAGAGAGAGAAACACCTCCACGCGGGAGATTAATTCATGTTTTATTCAAGAAAATAACTTGGGATTTGTTCACGCCCCAAACTAGAGTAGTCACCGCTCATTATTAACGTTCTTTTTAAGCAAATTTCTCCGAGGTAGAATGGGAGATATTTCCCCGAAAAAAGGGCTGAGTACTCTCTCTCTCTCTCTCTCTCTCTCTTGAAAATTACCATTTCTTTCCGTGGAGGGTGTTTGCCCTAAAAATGGGAAAATCTAGATTTGTAGAATATTTTTTTTTGTTCACCCGCAAGTGCACAATGGGAGAGAGAATGGCCCCGTAGATTGTTTGCTCTCTCTTCCTTGAGAATGGAAATTCAGTGGGATATTTTCACAGCAGAAAAGGTTCAAACAATTGTTAATCTCATTATTGTTTTGTTGGTCTCTCCCCTCGGCACCCCACCTCTCTCTGTCTCTGTCTCTGTCTCTCTCTTTTGTTGAGTCAGATAACATCTCTCTCTCTCTCTCTCTCTCTCTCTCTCTCTCTCTCTCTCTCTCAGAATGTTAAGGCTAGCTTCTCTTTTGTTGAGTCAGATTACATACATAATTATTTCTCTCTCTCATAGCCAAATTTGCAGACGACACCAAACTAGGTGTAAATGCAGCAGACCCAGAGACAGTAGAAAGTTTAAGAAATGATGTAAAGAAAATAGGAGAGTAGTCAAAAAGGTGGCAAATGCCTTTTAATGTGGATAAGTATTAGGTGTTACAAATACGAACAAACAATCTCCATGCCAACTACATGCTGCTTGGGAATGACATAAATAGTGTAGAACAAGAAGAGGACCTTGGAGTTATTATCAACAAGGACTTAAAATCCACAAAAACAGTGCATAAAAGCTGAAAAGAAGGCACAGAAACTAGTGGGATACATAAAGAGGTAGTTCAAATACACAAACAAGGAAACGGTGCTGCAGCTCTACACATAAATAGTTAGATCTCATCTTGAATATGCAGTACAGAACAGTTTTGGTCACCAACACTAAGAAAGGACATAAATAGATTAGAAGAGGTACAAGCAAGAGCCACAAAGTTAATTCCATCCATGAGGCAAATAGGTTACCGAAGACGACTAGAGAGCCTGAACATGTATGGCTTAAAACGCGACAATTGCGAAGACAACTAATAGAAACATTCAAAATACTGAAAGGCAAAACAAAAGTAGACAGTAACCTATTTACGTTAAACGAAAACCAGGCAAGAAATAAAGGATGGAAACTAGCTAATTGCGGGAACTTCTTCACATACAAGATATTTGACAGAATAAACTGCCACCAAAAGTTGTAAACCAGCCACCAAAAGTTGCAAACAGCAACAGTGTGGAAGAGTTTAACCTCTTAAAGAGAGAGAGAGAGAGAGAGAGAGAGTTACAAGGATTAGGATGGCTCAAAGACTTGTTAGTCCATCCGAGGAGACATCGCGTGCTACACTTATCTCTAGGATCCGGTTTTACTGTTCATAGTGTCCTAATGATTTTTTCTAGCTTTCTTTTAAGGGATGTGAGAACCTCTGTAGAATGTATCATTACCCAGAACTTCCCTAACAGGATTAAAAACAAGTCCAAAGTAATAAATAATGAATTAAATTTGGATATGCATAAATTGTTCGTCCTGTATAACATACATTTTCTTTGTAAAAATATTCTATGTATCTATCTCTCTTTCTGTAACTTGTTACAGAGATATTAATAGCGCTTTATATTAATCATCTCTTTCCCTTGTAATCTCTTACTAACACACTGATATCGTCTCCTGTTCCCTGTCACTGCACCGTTATTAGTTCCCATGACGATAATACTGGCTTTTCACTACGTGCAAGTCTTTCACATTACTCTCTATCTCTCTCTCTCTCTCTCTCTCTCTCTCTCCTTCGGAATTTGTCCCCAAGACGATACATCTTGCTTTCTGTTAACATTTATGTCACTGTTGCATTATCAATCACACCTCCTGACGCGTTGTTCCATTACCTGCGTCATACACGAACTATAATATCCCTCAGCAAGACGATTTCTCTTGACTGATGATCCTTTCATAAATTCCTTTTTCATCCATTCGGCAGAGGGCTGGAAACACGCAATACATGCATTCGTTACAGAATAAACTCTGATGGGTTTTAAATATCAAGAAACTGACAGAGAGTGGATATGAAGATTCTGGTTTTCTCTCTCAATACATTGGATGAACGTGGAACTAATTCACACACCAGTATACATACACGTGTATACATGGAAAAATTTCCACACAAAGCATGGAGTGCATTAATACATACAACAGTATAGATACACGTATCAACATGGATACACCTAAACCGACACAGACAGGAACTGATCTTCGCACTGATTCAAAATGTGATAAATTGGGTTTATTTTCATTCGTTTCGTTCGAGAAATTCTTTTTAAATTTCCACTTTTTGAATGCTAAGTCTTTTTATTTAATTAAAAAAAGTTCCGACCCTTTTTGACAAAAATGCTTCAACTGTAACTATCAGGTTTTAAAAAGTCAAAGCTTTTGCAGTATTCAACTTTGAAAGATTTTCTCCCCATCAAAAAAATGAAAATAAAAAGGGAAGCGAGGTTGCATTATCCGTAAACATTACCAGAAGTTAAAATCTCAGAATAAAATGTCAAATTTCGTTATTACAGACATTCTACTGATAACTTCAGCAATAAAATTATATGAACTATTTTCTATCACCAATCGAAAACTGTAAAACATAAATCTCAAGGACATGAAGTCGTGAGCTCCAAGGAAAAAAGAAGTCAATATTCACTGTCGCTTATACTATATTCTGACAGATGAAATCAGGATTAGCCTCTCCTGCAAAAAAACCTCAGC
>NC_087220.1:40955395-40960395 GCF_015104395.2 Macrobrachium nipponense | reverse complement strand
GGGGACGCTGCAAATTCCCTCAAGTAATGCCTACAGTGCAACACATGAGGCGCACTGAAGGCACTACTCCACTACGGGAAATACGGTAATGGCCACGGGTTACATTCTGCCTTCAAAAGAATAGAATGGGCGGCGTGCATATCGATCTATATTTCTGAACAAAAGATTGGATATTGTGTCTTGCATAGCATTGCTTCGTTATCAAAGGCTCGTAAAGCAAAAAGCCTCACAAACGATTTTGAAACGAATTTTCCCATTTTTTGAGAAAGTTTTACCAGGACTATGCTAACTTAAAATAAAATAGGAGAAAGGAAAGTACAACATACAGATTCTTTTATGGAGAATTAAAATCAGGTTTAGAGATCTACAATGGTAACAATGCAAACAAATATCGCTAAAACGTGTCACTTTCATTACAGATAAATACCTATTATATTATATTTATATATATATATAATATATATATATATATATATATATATATATATACATATCTATATACTGTATATACGAACATGAAAAATATCTATAATCTGTAAAGTTGTATGTTAAAACTTATAAATCAAGGTAATCGTGTTGCCGTCAATGCTAGAATCTTCATTTATTCAAAGCAAAAAAAAAAAAAAAAAATGCAAACATAAAATGAATAAACAAACGAAAATTATCTGTTTTAGGTTCTTCATTTAATACCACCGGAAAGGCATAAATTCAAGTACATAAAATTCACACACACACACACACACACACACACACACACACACACATATATAATATATATATATATATATATATATATATATATATATATATATAATAATAATATAATATATATATAAAATAATAATAATAATAATAATAATAAAATCCAGCTATCGTACTAAACCAAGAAACAAACAAACCAAATACAAAAAAGCCTGCTAGGGTAAAAAAAAAAATATATATACACCAATAAACCAACAACAATGAAAAAAAGTAGCTAAATTAAGTAAAAGGAAAAACACTTCTGTCAGCCACTTAGGCCTGTCTCTAAGATCATCTCGGCGGAATACAAAAGTAACCAAAAAAAAAAAAAAAAAAAAAAAAAAGTAAAAAAACAAGGCACTGGATCTGAAGTCTTTCAAAAACAAGGAACACGAAAATGTTCTTAAAACTTTCGTCCTTCCCTTCCCCATCTCTCCAGAAGAGAGAAGTACTTGAGGAAGACTCAAGAAAGCACAGAATGGCCGCAGAATTCTTACATTTGCATATGTGCTTTTGTTCTCCAATTCTCCTTGTTTTACGCACTTACAATTGCTGTTATTCTGTGCCCAATTTCGCCTTATGTGACACTGTGTTCCTCTCTCTCTCTCTCTCTGTCTCTCTCTCTTTTTTTCTATACATGTATAATGTACATACATACATAATTACATATATACATATTTATACACACAACACACGCATACACACACATATAATATATATATAATATATATATATATAATATAATATATATATAATCTATATTATATATATTATACATATATGCTGATATGTTTATGTCTTTGTCTAACTAATAATAGTACGTTAATAACACAATCACGATATTTTGACCGATATTCTCTTTATCAAGTGAAATAATATTGGAAAACATTTATGAATCCTTGTATGTATGTAACTATTATGTATTTGAGTCATACTGTAAACAAATGTTTTCTTATTAATTCACATTATTATGGTGCCACTATGCCCTGACCGGAGATGATGAGTTAAAAGCCACAATAATGTATATGATACTGTATTTTTTCCAAAATACAAAAACGTTAAAAAGAGGGAGATTTCGACCGTTCGCACAAGGGTCCTCTTCAGCCAACTGAATAAAAATGCTTCTTTTTCTTAAAAGACAAATTGAAAACTTTTTATAACACTTCAGAAAACAATCGAACAACATTGTCGTGAATATAGCGGTAAAACAGCCATTCTATGACAGCTATATTCACGACAATGTTGTTCGATGGTTTCCTGGACTGTCGCAAAAACATTTTCATTTTGTCTATTAAGAAAAAGACGACTGTTGTGCGAACGGTCGAAAGCTGCCTATTTTTCACCTTTTTGTATTTTGGAAAAATACACTATCATATACATTATTGTTTGTTATTCATTTTGAACATTTAAGACGTTCTTTAGTTTTATACATACAAATAGAATTGCATGAATGCATAAATATTTGTGTACTGGTATTTTAATGTATATATATACATTAAAATACTAGTGTAAATACACAGTACAAATAGTATATTCACAGCAATAATGAAAAAGTAAAATATCAGCAACAAATATAATAATGACAGATTCTGCAGATGACACCTTGCCAAAACAGAGATTAAGTCTTTTAAGGAAAAAAGGCCTCATTTTCCCATCTTTCCCACAATTTAGATCTTGCTTCACTCCTTAAGGTGCGTCCACACGGTCGAACAATGTCCGACGGACAAATATTGTTACCATATCATAAGCGAAGCAGGATGATGTCATAAGCGTTGAAACGATGGAGGTAGATCTGGCAACAAACAGTGCTACCAGATGAGGTTGTAAACCACTGTTTTTACCCTGCTCACAAGGCAAAGACCGGCAGACAATTGTTAATTGGTAACAATGTTTGTCCGTCGGACACTGTTCGACCGTGTGGACGCACCTTTAGGATGCTTTGTATGAGCGAATTGCTGCTGTTACTCACACTGGTTATCAGACTGGACATTGTTCGCCTTACAATGATTTTCAAGTTGTCCAGGCGGTTTTCTATGAACATCTGTGTGGCGGAGTGGTAGCGGGGAGTGTTTGTAAGGCGTCTCAAAATGTCATTGTGCACAGCAGTGATACGTCACGGTGACAGAAGGCAAACCTTGCATTCATGTTGCCAGTTGCACATAGGTTTACGACGCCTTTGTTCAATGTCTGCCGTATCTTTTAGGTCGTCCGTGATAATGTGACTCAAATACGGAAATTCGTAAACGAATTCCAGCCGATGATTTCCGAGGAAAATTTGTGGTTCTGCAATACGCTTAAGCGATCTGGGGAGCAGCGACATGCACTGGGTCTTGGTTTCGTTGTAGAAGATATCAAATTCCTTAGCATATTGGCGGCAAGTGTCGATGAGTCGTTGGAGACCTTGCACTGATGGGGAAATCAGAACCATAACGTCGGCGTAACAGAGGTTGTTTATAGTTATTTCACTGGAGTTCAGTTTGACTTTCAAGGCATCTGTGTACGTATTAAACAGGTATGGGGAGAGAATGCACCCTTGCCGAAGCCCGTTTAGTGAGCCGAAGGTATATGATAATATGTTACCCCATTTGACACAGAATTGCTGTGTGGAGAACCAGCAATATAAAATGCCAATTATAAATATTGAGGTGTGTCTGAAGAGCTTCAGGTAGTTTACTCTGTCAAATGCTTTTCTCACATCCACAAAACATACGAAAACAGGAGAGGCTGATGATAGGTAATAGTTCAGCAATTATTTCAGTATGTAGATGCAGGTGTCGGTTGAGAGGTTGGTCTGCTTAATTTTCTTGAGATTTAAAAAAGTTATGAACCTGGATCACTGAGATTTTATGGTGAGAGAGAGAGAGAGAGAGAGAGAGAGAGAGAGAGAGAGAGAGAGAGAGAGAGAGAGTTGAAACTCAAAAGCAGATATACATAACCACACCCACCTGGGTAACATTTATATATATATATATATATATATATATATATATATATATATATATATATATATATATAGAGAGAGAGAGAGAGAGAGAGAGAGAGATGTGAGAGAGAGAGAGAGAGATGAAAGTCAAAAGCAAATATACATAACAAACACACCTAATGTTTTAATAAAATTTTTAGAGAGAGAGGAGAGAGAGGAGAGAGAGAGAGAGAGAGAGAATCTCCACCCATATTCCAGCAGCATCTAAATCAGGTGCTCTCACGACTTATGACGAGCTCTTGGGGGAAAAAAAACTGACGACCTCAAAGTCCCGTTCCACTGAAGAGAAATTCCGGGGAATGTAAAACTTCATTCCGAATTACTCTATCTCCTTCAGGTGTCGAGGGTGTTCAAGAACCTCTTCCCCCACCCCCCCTTCACCCAATCTCTCCCCCTCTTAGTGCACACACTTACATATACATACTTAAGTGTTAATATATATTTATGTACGGACACTTATTCAATATATTCAAATAATTAATATATATATATATCATATAGATATATATATATATATAATATATATATAAATATATATAGATATAGATATATGTACTTATATGCTTTTTATATTTATGTTTTATTTATGTGTGTGTGTGTGTGTGTGTGTGTGTGAGAGAGAGAGAGAGAGAGAGAGAGAGAGAGAGAGAGAGAGAGAGACCTCTCTCTCTCTCTCTCTCTCTCTCTCTCTCTCTTCTCTCTCTCTTTTTCACACACACACACACAAAACATACATATACAATCATAATTATACTACTGCACGTGTATTTCGGCAGGACTTGACACACTACCCAAGATGGTAACGCCATCTAACGGCTTCTTCAGGGAATCTACCTCACGTAATTACAAGGATAAGGTGGTAAAATCTGCGTATGTAATAAAATAAATGTTTATGTTTTTCAGTTTTATCACAAAACCTGAAAATGTTACAAAATTAAAAATACATAAGAATGCACTGAAAGAGGTATGCACAACGTAAAATGAACAGCTAAATGGCAAAGAAACGAAATTACTTCATAAAAAACAAAAAATTCGAATATATATTATATATATATATATATATATATATATATATATATCTATATATATATATATATATATATATATATAAATAAAGTAAAAAATGCGTAACTGAGTTTTCTGTACAGCGTATGATATTGTATGAATCTCTCAGCCATGGCCCATGAAACTTTCAGCCACAGCTCCGGGGGTTGCGAGTGTTATTGTTCCCTATAACAGTGCCAGATGCAATATCATGGCTAAATTTAACCTTAAA
>NC_087220.1:40945395-40950395 GCF_015104395.2 Macrobrachium nipponense | reverse complement strand
AGAGAGAGAGAGAGAGAGAGAGGTCGGGGTATTAGTTTACGAAAGTGAAATGGAAATGCAGTAAGTTGAAGTTGTTCATACTTATCATATTTCGTCTGTATAAATGAATATTGTAAAATTTAAAATATCTACGTTTTATATTTAATATAAAAACTATAATGTATAATACACAATAACCTACTTGAAACAAATTTTGCGGTATAAATTATCATATATGGTATAAATGTGATCGCCAAAAAGGAAGAAACATCAATCAGAAAAGGTCGATAAAAGAGAGAGAGAGAGAGAGAGAGAGAGAGAGAGAGAGAGAGAGAGAGAGAGAGAGAGAGAGGCAGGCTCATGGAAATTCCGTTACAATCAATGCCACTTCTTAAGTTAAATGTATCTTAGTTTTACCAGACTATTGAGCTGATGAACATCTCTCCTAGGGCTGGTCCAAAGGATTAGGTATCTTTAGGTGGCTAGGAACCAATTAGTTACTTAGCAACGGGACCTATAGCTTATTATGGGATCCGAACCACATCGAGGAATGAATTTCTATCACCAGAAATAAATTCCCCTGATTTCGCAGGGAAAATTCTGAATGCAGTTAAATGAAAAGTAAATAAAATATAATACTTACACGAACAAACCTACAATTAAAACTGCCATGTTAAAGTACAGTTTATTTGTGCATAATCAAAAACACTAAACGAAAAATATATATAGATAAATAAATATATGATAACTCTGAAAGCTTACGCAACCTTCCGTGTCTTTCACAAAATAAAAAATAAAAATGAAAATAAATAAATATACAAATTAAAAAAAAATAAACAGACGATAACGCTGAAAGGCAACGCAAATCTTCAGTCTTTACCGCTTTTCTAACGACAGTAATTACCGTAGTAAGAATATCGTCAGAATTCTTCGAAAACGGTTTACTAATTATGTTTCAGTCACTCATTTCTTCCAATTTTTTTACCCCCTCATTCTCTCCGCCATTCGTAATTCGACGGCCACTTCATGGCCCTTTTCTCTTTATTTTCCCTTGCATAATCGGTTTGCGGGCCAAACTTTCCGCATTTCTTTCATTTTACATAATTTTCTTATGTGAATTCATCGTTTTGTTCGAAACCGAGATTTTTTTTTTCGAATTTATACCTCAGGGTTCTCCTACATTTTAAAAATATTTTGAATAATTATTCATAATTTTTTATTTATTTTCTAAGCACCCATTTATTTTCACTCATACGTTCATTTTTAATTTCCATGTCGTTTTATAATTTATTTTCCTCCTCTGTGATTTGTGCTCATAATCTGCGTGTTTTCCTCAACTCTATAATTATTCATAATTTTTAATTAATTTTCTAAGCATCCATTTATCTTCACTCATACGTTTATTCTTAATTTACATTTCGTTTTCTAATTCATTTTCCTCCTCTATGATTTGTGCTCATAATCTGCGCGTTTTCCTCAACTCTGTATGACGAACAATAATTTAAATTCCTCTTTCACCTTTGCCTCATTTTCCTCATTATTTTCTCATTCATTCTTATTCTGACACGTGTCTCCTGAACATTTTCATCTTTGTTATTCTAAATGCTGACATCATCGTCATTTACATCCAGGACGTTCAGTGAGCTCATCCATATATCATAATTAAAAATTTAAAGGTTAACTTTTGTTATAAACATCTAATGATGAACAGCAAAGCTGCAATAAACTGATGATAACAGGTGTGCACCACGGTTAGGTACTACCAAGGTCTTTTAAATATATACTGACAATATATTAAAATGAGAGTATATTTAAAGGATCTTGGGTACAACAGCGCTTGTGCAAAGTCCGTGATTTGCTCCCGGCGCAATGCCCACAACTTCACTCAGCTATATATGGGTATCAGATTTTCCCTAATCAAGATAAGAGGGATGGGGTATGCAAATACACACACACACACACACACATATATATATATATATTATATATATATATATATATATATATATATGTTGAGTGACTAAGAAATAGATAAACAGAAAGATAGCCATACATCTATCTATCATTTCACGTTACTAATAAAACTCGCGAATGAAATTTTGAATTACCATTACCGAGAGAGAGAGAGAGAGGAGAGAGAGAGAGAGAGAAAAGACACATACGTACAACATCTTCTCTTCTTTAAACCTGCCGTGTGGTTAAAGATGTAAGGTTGAGGTGGGGAAGGTGGGATGGTAATCCCCCAAGCCCCGCCCCCCCAATCCCCAACTTCCTCTACAACCTCCTACTCAATGCTCCACACTTTAGGGAATAAATGCTTAACGAAAATGAATAAATAAAAAATAAAACGTTTTTCTCGCTTAATGGAGATATTCGGTATCTCATTCACCGATGCTTAAAGATAATGAAGACGGCGGACTCGTGTTTATGGTATCCTGTTTATATGTTTGAGCGGGAAGGACCAATGAAGGAAGGAACCAAAAATAATTGTCCGATAAAAGACTTCTTCCAAAAGGGAAATTATTGGTACATTCGGGAGTAATACCAAAATGATACGTGAGTGGGGAGACGCAAATTAATTTTTTCCACGCGAACAATATTGCAACTCTTATTCATTGCGAATATTAATTAATTCAGTATATACGAACAAAATTAATGAGCTGATTTCATTATCAGAAACTCTTATCAATATCGATGGGAAAAATATTAATAAGAACATGATATTTGTAACTGAATAAACTAAAACATTTTTAGAATGGTACAATATGTATATATACACACACACACACACACACACACACACACACACATATACACATATACATACATATATATATATATATATATATATATATATATATATATATATATATATATATATATATATATATATATATATATATATATATATCAATTGAAACACCAGCAGGGAAGCGCCATCTACAAGGCTTGGTGTCCTTACTGATATATATTATATATATATATATATATATATATATATATATATATATATATATATATATATATATATATATATATATAAACTTTAACGCTATCAGAGTAACTTAAAATAAATTCATATCAAAAAGAAGCGGAGAGAGAGAGAGAGAGAGAGACTCTTCTTTAAACCTACAGTGTGGATATGGATGTAGGGGAATTAAGAGAGGGGGTATTAAGTCACCCCCCCTCCCTTTCCCTTATAGCCTCATGCCTAACTGCTCCACACTTTAGGGATTACAAGTTTAAAAACAATCATAATAATAACTTGTTTTTCCATTTAATGGATATACTCGCCATCACATTCGCCAATGCTTTTAGATAATGATGATGGTGGACGCTTGTTATTGTGTGTGTGTATGCTTGTGGGTTTATGGTATCATTCATGTTTGTATGTTTGTGCGTTAAGGACCAGTCCACGTGTGGACTCCAGGTTATTGGGAAGCTTAGAATGATAAAATCTATTCGGTAACGAGAGCATATAACTGAAGGGAAGGAGCCACAAATCACTGTCCAACAAAGGACTTCTTCCAAAGGGGAAATCTCGGTACAATCGGGAGCAATATTAAAATGACACATAAGTGGGCTGACGTTTTGCCAGTATCGATATGATGAATATGAACATGGTATTAGTATATGAATAAACGGAAAAGTTATGTTTCATTGGTATTTCGGCTACATACAGCAATTATACGTTTAAAAAGTAATCAAGAAAATTTTACGCAATAAATGAAACTTTTATTCATATTTTGGCGCGTCAAAAAGGTGTGTGTGTGTGTGTTTTGTGTATGTGTATGTGTGTACTTTATTAGAAAATAAAGTACATAAAGAATAATACATTAAACATTTTCATGGACACTATTCAATGTATGCTCTTCCAACTAGTCGAAAGACATTTGGCTTATTCAGCATGAATTTAGTTCATAATTAACTGTTAACAGTACTATATTATTAATGTTAAAACAATAAAAATTTGGGCGGTGTATCACACAGCTCACGTTTGATAGGGCTTATGATCCCTTCTGACCTGCCGCCCACCAGCGCACTAAGTTGTACTTAGGTAGCAGAGCCTGCAATGGCCAAGAAAAACGGCGTACTTCACCGTTTCAAACTTGTTGCAAACAGAAGGCTCATATCCTTCTGGCATTCTCTCCTCCCAAATGGAAGAGTTGTGAAAAAGCAAACAAACGGTATAGTATTCTATGGCGGTACGTTTATTACTCATGTAGACTAATGAAAAAAAAGGAACAACGTATATCTAATCAATCACATAAAAAAAAACGCAAAGGCGAATTTTCAATAAAGTCCAAGGGGGCGAACAGAAAACCAGAGCGGTCAGTTCGGCCCTCTGAAAACAGGGTCGTTTGGGCAGACTATAATTGGCGTTCTTGAAAAGACTTTCCAGCCTGGTCCCGAAGTCTGCCGGAAATTCTTTTGCAAATATTTCCTTATCTTGGCTACTGGTCTCCGGCTAGACAAGTTTCTTCTCCTACGCTTGATAATCCCCCGAGTTTATTCATGGAAGAGCGTGTCTGTATTCTGCGTCTTAACCGAACGAATATAGTAAATGTTCCATGTTTTATCTTATTGTTCTTCATTTATGTAGTTTCGTTCATATATCCGTCACGTTTGTATTTGTTTCCCTTAATATCAAGCTCTTTGTCGATTTGTTATCTATGTTGTCCGTACAACTTCTCTCTGGGTCATAGTAATATAAATATGTCAATATTCCAAAAATCTATTAAGAGATCATTTTTTCCAATTTTTAATAAGTAAACGTACATAAAAAGTTCACATACATTTACAAACGTTTGTGAGCTATCTGATTATATATTACATCAATATAAAAGTATAGCGATGAAAATTCTTAAAATAAAACCATCCGCCATCATCAAATCATAAAAGCGATTGATAAAACTTTAAACAAAATCAGATAACAAAATAGACCATTATACCGAATAGCAAACTTTAACAAATATCTAGTTATAAAATCGTTATTGTCATAAAGAAAATCTTTGTGTAAC
>NC_087220.1:40940395-40942895 GCF_015104395.2 Macrobrachium nipponense | reverse complement strand
CCTTATTCTCCCCCACTCTCTCTCTTTATAAAGATGAGTGTGTAAAGGGTATATATGGTCAGATGGAAATTTTCGAGTGTTTGCGGGTCTGTCCATCCAACCACGAATGACAATGGTATCATAAAAGTATTACCAAAGTAATTAATGTTTTATGATTATTATAGTTCTTTATACTCCTTCAACAGCTATTTTGTTACATATTTCATGGTCATAATTATGAGGCAGTAAATGGAATCTAAGCAGGAAATCTGTATTTCGTTTTCATTCCTGTCTGAAGACATCTTAGGAGTGTGTACACCCGGGACTTGGGGAGGCGTTTAGTTATCGTCTTATTCAAAATATGTCAAGATTGATGCTGACTTTTTAATACGACGAATGATCATGAGTGGATGGAGGTGGAAGGGGGGAGGGGGTAATCCCTGAAGAATTCGACGCACACGCCTGTCTAAAGAAGGATGCCATAGGAACCCAGAGAAAAATGGAAGCAAGAGGACCATTGCACTTCAGACAAAATATAGACCAATGTAATTAAAATTGGATGGTCCTCCATGTGGTAATCATATCGGTGTGTTGAAGTAATTTTTTTATTTTCTTTTATAGAGAATTAAATTGCAATGATATATTAACGCTATGTCCCCCAAAAATACCGTTGTTTACTCCGTATGTAAACCAACCCCCCTGCCCCCCGAAAAAAATAACCTACATGCAAATTGCTTTATACCCTAAGGAGAAAAAGTTCTCTTACGAATGTCCACAAAAAATATCTTAAGCTTGTCGGTTCTCTTAATACCCGGACATTTCCCTGAATTACTCATCAACAAAAAAAGTCTTAAAAAAAAAAAACCATGAAAAACGAATTCTTCAAGCTTCCTATCAAGATATCATAATCGCCTCCTATCCATCATCTCCCGCCTCTCGTCTAAACCCGATCAAAAAGGACGGCCGACGCGTTGCAAGAATATCCCAACAAATTCGGGGCTGTTGCAGACAGATGTCTCGGCTCCCACACTCGGCGCCAGGCCTCAGCCCCAAAAAGCAACTGCTAACTCCTCAGCTGACTCTCTTTTGAAGTTGCTTCCGAGCTGATATAAGCAATGGCGTATTGGGTGGGAGTCTCTCTATCTCTCTCTCTCATAAGATATTAGCGTTCGCTGTTGACTTAGCTAGTAACATCGGGATATAATAGACCCGAATTTCCTCTTAATTATACACACACACACACACACACACACACACACATATATATATATATTTTATATATATATATTATATATATATATATATATATATATATATTTCCTTTGTATTTATACACCAACACATATATAATATATATATGCATATTCATATATATACATATATATATATATATATATATATAATAATATATATACACACGCACACACACACGCACACACACACACATACACACACACATATATGATATATATATATATATATATATACATATTTATATATATATGTAGTATATATATATATATATATATATATATATATATATATGTATATATATATATATATATAATATATATATATATATATATATATATATCGAGCTACAATGTCCTTTAATATCTAATTCGCTCTACCTCGGAATTAATATATTTTCATATATGCTTACCGAAGGGGAATTTTTTCTCGATATTAAAGGACATTGTAGCTCGATATATGTATATGAATCACGGTAATGTGATATGACTTATGTAAAATGCTACGTGTTGTCAAAAGCGCTACTTAACTACCGGAGTCGAGGCGGGTTGATGTTGTCTCCAAACCAACGAATACTTCAGCGCGAGAAAGTATTTGAGGTGAGAGACGACATATACCTTTAAGCCTCTCGCGTGGTTGAGTGGTTATAGCTTCCACTGACATTCCTGGATTTATAATGTACCTGCGTTCGCGCCCAAGTACAGGTAAATCTATTATCGAGAAAAAATTCCCCTTCGGTTAAGCATATATGAAAATATATTAATTCCGAGGTTAGAGCGAATTAGATATTAAAGGACATTGTAGCTCGATATATGTATATGAATCACGGTAATGTGATATGACTTATATATATATATATATATATATATATATATATATATATATATATATATCTATATATATATATCTATATATACACCGACACGTACACACACATATATTATAGATAAACACTTTGGAAAAAGTTGTAAGAGAATTTATCATTCCAAGTAACATATATGAATGTACAATCGTTCTGTGTACCTTTCTAAAGGGGATCCTTTAGAAAGGTACACAGAATTCTATTCCACTAACATGAAATTTATTTACACAAGACATTAAGATGCGAGCCTCCCACCCTGTCTTTCCTTCTACGCAATTATAAAGAACTTACGCAACGACTGTGACCGACTCGAACTCACAAAAACCTAGCTTCAACCTACACTATACACTGTTTTTTTCCATCTGTCCATCCGGCTGTGGTGTATGCGTATGGTGACACTGCGTCCCG
>NC_087220.1:40920395-40935395 GCF_015104395.2 Macrobrachium nipponense | reverse complement strand
ATCACGACTTGGCCCTTTTTCTTTCGAAGGCCGACGGTCTGGCAGTTTAATCCCCTCGTTACGTAGGCATTCAGTGGTCGCCGCCCATCCAAACGCAAACCAGAGCCAGTGTTGCGTAACGTCTGTTCCAGAAGAAACTAGCAATTATTTATACTTTTCTTCGCATCATTATTTTCCTTCAGCAGAAGTGGCACATCGCACCACAACCACCTGAGAGAGAGAGAGAGAGAGAGAGAGAGAGAGAGAGAGAGAGAGAGAGAGAGAGGAGAGACAGACAGAGAGAGAGAGAGAGAGAGAGAGAGAGAGAGAGAGAGAGAGAGAGAGATTTATTAATCTCGTCACAAGGATTTTCCAATTTATTTCAACAGATGAATTTGTCGTCGAGAGAAACGAAGTCATATATCTCCATGAAGACACTGTGGGTCCGACAAGCGCCTTCCACATCACACATTTGGACGGAGAGAGAGAGAGAGAGAGAGAGAGAGAGAGAGAGAGAGAGAGAGAGAGAGAGAATCAACAAAACTGGAATTATGATGATTAGATTGAATTGGATTATAGAAATTAGGCCAAAGGCCAAGAGCTGGGACCTATGAGGTCCTTCATCGCTGAAACGAAAATTGACAGCTCGAGGTTTGAAAGTTGTAATAAAAGGAAAACCTTGCAGTTGCACTATGAAAGAATTGTTAGAGAGGGTAAAAAAAAAAAAAAAAAAAAAAAAAAAAAAAAAAAAATAGAAGTTGCAGGTAGGGGCCGAAGGAACGCTGCTAAGAACTTTAAATAATGCCTACGGTGCACCGCGTGAAGCGCACTGCCGGCACTAACCCCCACAACGATGTATGATGGTTAAGAGACAATCAGCTATGTTCTGACCTCCACAAAATTAGCCAATAAAATTATTTCATTTTTCAAAGTTTACTAGATTATCTAATTCACCATGGCTCTTCCTATTCGATAAATTCAATCAGAATTCGTCGAGTTTGTATAGTACTTATGACACCAAAAAGATTCTCATTCAATCTGTCAAGACTGAACATCCTTTTGTTGGCAAAATACTCTCTTCTAAGAGGAAGTCTGCCACAGAAAAAGACAATTTCTTATTGAAAGGAGGTCATGTTTTTATTTAGTCTATTTTCTTCATCTTTTTTTATGAAAATTATCCTGAAAGTAGGCCTCGGTTTTGGCAACAATTGATCACATTTCAGAACAGAATAGAATATAGAACTTAGGCCAAAGGCCAAACACTGGGGACCTATGAGGTCATTTAGAGTTGAAACAGAAATTCACTGTTAGGAGAGCATGGAAAGTAAGATGGAAGAAAGAGAATATGACCGGAGGTACAGTAATCGCAATGAAAGGGATTGTAGGAAACGGCAGTAGGGATGCTGCAAAGAACCTTATGTAATGCCTACAGTGCACCGCATGAGGTGCAATGACAGCACTATCCCCCCGCCGGATGATTACATTTTAGGGGAGATTTTTAATTTTTTTTTTTTTTTTTTTTTTTGATTTTTTTTTTTTTTTTTTTTTTTTTTTGCGGGAGAAAGGACCTATCCTCAGGTGGATTTTCCAGTCTTAATAGAGTTCAGGATCTCAGGGTGCTCTTGTTTTCTCATGTTTCTGATTTAGTTTTCTTGGCTGTGCAATTGCATCTAAAGAAGCTAAGTGAAATAAATAAGATCCAGTGACTACATATAATTTAAGATATTTCACTATATCTTCCTACCATCAACTTCTTAAAATGAAACTCCCTAATTTCTTCCGTGTTTTCATAACCCTTTAGTCAGCTTACGCGACCGTTGTCATGAGAACGAAACCCATTTTTTGTTTCCACATTCTGCTCGTAGAAAACGGGGTCTCTGTCAATTCAGTGCCCTGCAGACAGCATTAAAGGTGAGGAGGACAATAAAAGGTTTAACGGCTTCCTACTCTCCTCAGCCGAGGGGAAATTAGGGAAAATGAATTTTCCCCAAACTGTTTTTACAAACTGTTTTCATGAATGCATTAACCTGGATAACCACAGTATTCAAGGGATCGCACCATGATTTTACGGGTGAGGTTTTGAAAGTTTCATTTATAAGATTACAAGACGGTCCCGGATTTTAAGTAAATTAGTAACTGAAATTGACGTCTCAGCTGATGTTTTTCTAGAATGAGACGTATAATGTATGACATATAACTGATATAAATTTTAAACATATAGACCAACTTATGATATCTCGATGAGTGTGTCGTTTACTTCTGCCCGGATTATTTTGTATGAGTTGTTTAAATAATCCAGGAAATCTATAAATACAAATGACGTATAAAAAGACAAACTCAAGGAAAAACTTATTTAGACATTAAAAGGGCCATTCTTCATATGAGTTGCTTTGATGCATTGCTAAGAAAAAAATCATGGAATAGGCAATTATTCAAAATTTTTTGGTCTTAAGAAATCTTAAAAATATACTGATTAACAAGATAATGAGGGACATGATATGCATTTCATTTGTCGTGACATGCAAAATATCGTTAGTCAATATTATTATAAAAAACAAAAAACAAATCAGTATTATTATTTATTGCTCCAATGAACTCAGAGTGAGGCCGGCTTTCCATTCGCACCCCCTACACCACAACCCCACTCCACCCTTTATCACATTTAGTTAGAAAACAGCAAAACTCGGAGTGAAAAGTTCGTGTTTTTCCTTCCCCCACAAAGCAAGGCTCTGGAACTTTTCCAGGTTCCATTTTTCCCGGAATCTTATAACCTGACACCATTCAAGAAGCCGGAAGTCTATCGCTTCCTGCTGCATTTAAAACCACCATATTATTCCCCCCCAAAACCCCAAACTTCCCCACACCCCATGTAGTTCCTCGTTGGACGAGTGGTTTTCGCACTCGGCTACCAGTCCGGTGGTCCGAAGTGGATTCTCGGCTCGGCCAACGCGGAATCAGAGGAAATTATTTCTGGTGATAGAAATTCATTTCTCAATATAATGTGGCTCGGATCCCATAATAAGCTGTAGATCCAGTTGGTTCCGAGCCACGTAAAAACATATCTAATCCTTCGGATTAGATCTGGGCTACATATGGGCACAGGTTGTCCATCCAAGTGGCGCTTGTGCGTTAGAGAAATTTCAGATTAATGGAAAACAAGAAGAGATGTGCATTTATGGCAGCCAGAGAGAATAAATATAAATATTACTACATAACAACGAGCTAAATATATTTACTTTATATATATATATATATATATATATAATATATATATATATATATATATATATATATATATATATATATATATATATCGTACTGGATATATATGTAAAATATTATATATATATATATATATATATATATATATATATATATATATATATATATATATATATATATATATATATATATATATATATATATATATATATATATATATATATATATATATATATATATAAAAGTCGTCACTGGATTTTAATTGAAATAAAATCGTTAACGAGAGGAGCATAAAATTTTTCTATCCGTAAAAAGTTGTTTACCCGAATTTCACTTCTCGGAAAAAAAAAACATTTAAATAACCCCTCCCCCATTTTTTCTTTTTACTTTAATTCAAGGAAATTAATTTTATTTCCCTATAGAAAATTTCAGTTCTCTTTCGTTAACACGACAAATTGAAAAGGAGTCAGCACCCACACACACACACAACAAACAACTTACTTAGGAAGGTGAAAGGTCACGAACTCGATAATTAAGCTTCTACGAAAACGAACGTCATGTGTAAATTGAAACAAGTAAAGAATGTGACGAGGATATCGAGTTTTCTGTCCGGTGGCAGAAGCCACGGCCCATAAAACTCTTGGTCGCGGCTTTTGAAATCCAACCCCGTTCAGGTGGAAGCTTGTGTTGTTGGTACCTAAAGCGCTGCCAGAAGTACGATTATGGCTCACTTCAACCTTAAATAGAATAAAAGCTCCTGAGGCTACAGGGCTGCAATTTAGCATGGTTGGTGACTGGAAGGTGGATGGCCAATATACAAATGTGCAGCCCTCTAGCCTCAGTAGTCTTTAAGATCTGAGGGCGGACGGACAGACAAAGCCAGCACAATAGTTTTTGTTTACAGAAAACTAAGAAGTAAAAGAAGCAAAAGATACTCTTCAGAGAAATAATATACTAGAACGACATCATTCATTAAGAAAAGTCCACTCACTGCCAAACAAGGGAATAAATATATAATAAAAACAGAGAAATCTGCAATCTTGACGCACACGACGACAACATACGCGAACGAAACGACGTCTTCTAATTCCAAATGGAATGTCAAGGGGATATACGACTGTTTAATCATCCCAGAAAATACGCCCCCTCCAAAAGGAAAAAGTACTAAGATAAACAAACTATATAACGAGAAAAATGGAGTCGCTAATTCCTCTCTACAGGATTTTTTTTCGGAGAGAGAGAGAGAGAGAGAGAGAGAGAGAGAGAGAGAGAGAGAGAGAGAGAGAGTGGCATAGGCAGGAAACATACGAGTCCTTGTATCCCCTTGACGGGTAGTATTGCGCACGAAGGGGATACACTGAAAAATAATTAAGAATAAAAAAACATCGAGGAAATAAGATGGTACAGAAATTTCCGGTAAGCATGAAAACAAATGCCCACAAAAAAGTGCCCCTAAAACCAGAGACTACACCCGTACTTGGAAAAAGTGTAATAAAAAAACACGTGCAAGGAAACGGGCAACGATGGGGGAGGGGGGAGGGGCATCCTTGGAGGGGATATAGGTGGCGGGGGGTGTCAAGAAGACCTGCGTAACACTCCTTGACCTCAGCTGACAAATGTTTTTTAAGAGGAGGTTAAAAGTTCCTCGTCGGAGCTTGATTTTTGTACTGAATACGTTAAGATGTCTTCCTCTCAACGTTGATTCTTTTTTACACTATTTTAGAGTCTTTGGTGGAAAGAATATTTTATTTAATCATCTAATTCCTGAGATACACTTACCGCGCGCGCGTGTGTATTATATATATATATATATATATATATATATATATATATATATATATATATATATATATATATATATACATATATATATATATATATATATATATATATATATATATATATATATATATATATATATATATATAATATTCCTAGATTCACACGTTACGTAAGTCCCTCAATTATCCAGCTCCAAGAAACAACAACAAAAGCCCTCCTGAACGCCAATATCCGAAAATGACGGAAGGAAACAATTCGGAAACCAAAAGTAAACTGGGGATAAGATAAACAAAGACACAGCAAGTAAAAAGTCAGACTTAACGAGGTGCGATGACTCCAGCATGGAGCCCCAAGACAGCGCAATCAGCGTAACTGTCGAGAGAATCAGTCAGAATTCGCGAGGAGGAATGTTTACTCTTTTCTCTTTTTATTCTTTCATTCATTATTTCTATTCTGAATTATGATCGACTACCTCGACGCAAATTCTTGCTTACAGTAGTTTTTCTTAGTATAACTTGGAATATTCACAAGTACCTCATATTAGTGTTTTTTTTTTAAAGTTTTTATTCTATAAATGACTTACAAAAGATGACAACAAATCTGGAACTACATACATGTAAGTCAGTCCAAAATACATTGCTTTCAGTCTTAAACAAATTCTTTGTGATGTACTTGAACATTCATATCAACCAGGATGTTTTCCGAATCGGTTAAAATTCGGAAGGAATGTTTATTTTCTCCTCTTTTATCTTTTTATCCATTAGTTCTCTTTCAGACAGTAATTGAATCTCTTTGACACCAGTTCTTCCCTACAATAATTTTCTAATATAACTTGGAACATTCTCGCTTATTCCATATCAGTGAGCTATTTTGTCTTTCCCTTAGAACCCAATTCAACAGTTGAACCTAAACGTGATAAAAAAAAACTCCACAAGAACTCGGAATATACTAAGAAAAACTCCTTATGATGTATACGCAAGTCGGACCTGGTTATTTTGTCACAAAACGCCTACAAAGTTAAAAAGCCATAAACTTATGGAGCTTCATAATAACAAGCTTGAACGCGCGCTACGCTGCGCTGGAATCAGGCGTTGTCCGTAATGTCTCCTTTACCTACCCCACCCCCACCCGAGGGGAGGACAAACAGGTTTGCAGGAGGAGGGTGGATACACTCCAGATCCCAAACAAGAACGATAAACTCGGATTTTAATATATATATATATGTGTGTGTGTGTGTGTGTGTGTATATATATATATATATATATATATATATATATATATATATATATATACATATGTATATATATACGTATATATGTTTATATATATATATTTAAACAATAAAGATAGCATAAAACATTATAAACTCCAACACCCCATTAGCCTCCCATACTGAATGGATATATCCAGGTACTGACTCATCAATAACTTGATAAAACTGTACACCATTTCCTCCCGTCACCATTACCCTTAAATTTGTGTTACTGAAGCGGATCCGACGAACGAAGGCTTATGGGACAAAAACCTTTCGCACCATTTCGGAGGTGATGCAAGACACAAACTTCAACAAATGGAGAAACTTTATGAAATACAAAGATGGGGGCCAGAGCTGCGATCAAGCTCGTGAAGCCTTCTCTAAACTTTTCTAAAAATAAGTCTCTCTCTCTCTCTCTCTCTCTCTCTCTCTCTCTCTCTCTCTCTCTCTCTCTTATGATGTCGGGGCCTTACACTACTAAATTTCTTTCGTAGACATAGGGAGAGGTCATAAAGGGCTGCTTTTTTCCGTGTTCTACATAATATTCAGTATCAAGAGGATAACTGTTATTTAAAATGTTTGTCCAATGGTTCTCTCTCTTTCTCTGTCACCACACACACACACATATATAAATATATATATATATATATATATATATATATATATCTTATATTTATATATTATATTATATATAGACGTATTTACATACACACACACACACACACGTGTATATATATATATATATATATATATATATATATATATATATATATATATTCATATTTACATATATATGTGTGTGAGTGCGCTTGTGTACAAACGTCCAAATACCTACAATGTATACAAGTGCAAAATGCATTCGTGTGCTGGTGCTGATAATGCAGAGAGAATGCATAGGGAAAGTGCGAAATATATGCACGCACATTCATCCGTCCCGTTTTACGAAATCATATCCATTTCCCAAACCCGAATCCGAAATGGAATACTCGAACAATAACCCGGAAGCCTCCCATTCAGGGAGAATTAATCCTTCTGTATTAAAGGCAACATCCGAAACCTTTCTATCTTTTCACTGCAGAAACAAACGACAACAGCGTTAAATGCCAACATTTACCTGTAAAATGTGTCCAGATATGACTCACCCCCTTTCATTTTGCAGGAACTGTTCCCGAGACAACAATGGGTCCAATGTTAAGATTATTCATGAATGAAAGGATGTGACCATTTTTATCTATTCAGTTGTTCACGATGAATGGACAGAACTGAATTAAATGACTATATTTTAATTCATAACTGAATGGATATGACAGTTTCATTCGCCCATTAATTATGAACTCGCTCTTCTAATATACGTCATTAGACCTTATATCTAATATTCACTATTTAAATGCAGCGATTCCTCGTAAGTACAAGAATGTTAATGGTGCCATCCATTCGCTATCATTTTACCTCCATGAATTAGCGTCGTCTTCATCTGTATCTAAATACCATGTCTTCAATACTTACTGTTTATAAGTAAGTCTTTTCATAACATTTACTCATTATTATTCGTTGCGTAACAAAACGTGTCTTCAATATTTACTGTTTATAATCAAGTCTTTTCATAAAATTTACTCATTATTATTCGTTGCGTAAAAAAAAAAAATTACGTAATTATAGGTCATGTCAATCATTCACTGTCTACCCAATTATCCTTATCGATAAGTCGACTAGTTCTTCAATAATCAGTCGTCCTGCATCCTTACGTTACTAACGACAGTCGCCAATTTATTATTCATACATAAAAGCAAAGGTGCATCAATACTTGAAATGTTAAACAAAATTAAATGACTAATACTTATTGAAACACAGCTAGTCCCTAAATCAATGTAATAAAGCAATATCAGCCTTGGTCAACATTTGGGTAGGGTACCGAACTAAATGCCTACTAAACACCGTAACCACTAAAGCTCCCTCGGCCATCTGGGGACGATCTTAAAAGCATGCAAAGGACCTTAGGATTTTGGTATAACAATGGGTCACAATAAGGTCCCAGAGGATATCAAAGCGAATACGTACAACTACGTCATAGATCCACAGATAAAAAGAGATGGCCCAGAACTTTGAAATTCCAGACACTTTTCATTATTGTATTATTCATTTGTTGACGAACGTGTTTACAGCATTGTACAAATATATAGGGTATAATATATAAATGTTACAATAATAAGGCCATCACCTATACGGGGTCAAGTCTAAGTAACTATCACAATCATTGATGCACGTAACCATTGAAGCAAAATATAAAATTGAAACTAAGAGCACTTACTTCCATTTAGCTCATTTCATTTATTTCATTCATTTTTTTCATAGTTTATAGACATTACTATGCAGGAACACGACGATGTTTTCGGCGGCGGCGGGGGTAGGGTGGGTGGGGCATTAGTCATATGGGTCTATTTACTCTAAATCGGAAGCCAGTTACCGCCGTGAATGATTTGCCAGTGAATAATCTCTTTAATAATGAAAAACTCGTGGCAATTACTGGATTCTCATTTTGGTTTCTTTTATTCACTCTAAGTAACTCCATGATGACGTAATTGCCTTCCTTCATGATGAAAATCCCACAGAAACGTATAGTGAACGATTTCCCTCCCCCTCCCTCCCCCCAGTTCATGATAAATAGCTGGATGGTGAATGAATTCTTTCTTCTCATTTGTGATGAAAAACCGAGTGATGAATGGGTGAGCGAAATACCTCCCCTCCGTTCACGATGAATAATTATTGGAAATAAATGACCACTGAATTCCCCTCCTCTTTCCAAATGGGTAACTTATTGGTGGGTAATTTCCCTCGCTCATTCACAATGAATAACTGAACAATGTGATTATGCCACCCACTTTAACTACAGCTGACTTCCGATTGGGTCCTTTATTTTCGGCAAATCTATGATGATAATTCTTCCCGATTCCCCAAGCCAGTGTCTTGGTCTAGAAAGCCAAAAGTCTATCATATTTTGTGCATGCCAACCAGCAGACATTGTTTGGCTGGGTTTGTATGCATGTGGGCTTGGCACGAGAATGTTTTAGTGAATGTAAAGTGTGTGTGACAGTGTCATGGCCCTTTAAGCTGGAATGAAATTTTGTTTATTGATTTGACAGGGAAGCTTATCGACTGACTGTCAGTCTTACACAATACAAAATACCTATATTCAGAACTACCAGGCAGGGAATGTAACCCAAATTTAACGAGAGCAAAACTTGCCCGTAAGTAAATATCACTTAATACGGTATCAATCATTCTTCTGCTGTAAGTCACTGAGAACTGTATACTTTAGTAATAATAATAATAATAAGACATACCTTTATACCTTTAAATCAGATTCACGTCCTCGATGCATTACATAGTACGGCAACTCTTACCTGTAATCGTAAAATAATATCTATTAATTACCTTGTGATTATGGTAAGTTTTATGAACAGTGAATAATAAATATAATACAAATCTGGAAGAGACCTCAAATTCCACTTACGAGGCCCAGCTTCAAAACACCACCCCCCCCCCCTCCCCTGTGAGGAATATTAAAAAAAAAACTATCCCCTCAAAAGAAGAAGAAGAAAAAAATACTTTAATACACAACTGGAATCACAACACTTCAAGTCTATGTATAACATTAATACTCGAGAGGAAAACTATTCATATCTCCGGAAGAAAATGAAGACTTTTAAATAATCGGGGACGAATGCAATGCAGAATTGCCGAAAAGAGGCAGAGGTATGGAAAAACATTAAACGACAATTCTAATCCAATGAAAGCGCCGCGTGACGTCAAAGTAGCGGAGTTAAAGTTGCCCTGGGCACCTGAGGATGGAGGTGGTCTCCAGGGCAAAGACGAGGCAGCAGAAGGCACCCGGATCACAAATGCGCCAGTCACAGAATAAAGCAAAATACAAAGAGAATTTGAGAAACTATACGGCTACAGTTATCTAAGACGAATAAAGGAATCAAATAAAAAGAAACGTAAAAGGAATTTATGAGACCATACGGCCAAAATTATCTAAGACAAATAAAGAAATAAATCAAAATAAAATATACAGAGAATTAACGAGACCATACGGCTAAAATTATCTAAGACAAATATAGAAATAAAATAAGATAAAATGAAATAATATACAAAGAAAATTAACGGGACCATCCGGATAAAATTATCTACGACAAATATACAAATAAAATAAGATAAAAATGAAATAATATACAAAGAAAATTAACGAGACCATACGGCTAAAATTATCTAAGACAAATATACAGATAAAATAAAATGAAATAATATACAAAGAAAATTAACGGGACCATACGGCTGCAATTATCAAAAGAGAAATAAAATAAAGTAAAATAAAATACAAAGGGAATCTACGAGACCATACGGGTTAAAATAAAAAAGATCTACGACAAATAAAAAAATAAAAGTAAAGTCAAATACAAACAAATTTACGAAACCACACGGCCAAAATTGTCTAAGATACATAAAAAAGGCATTGTTACGTCATACCGGATGTTTATACACAACAAAATAATTACTAAAATCATTCACCGACACTTCAACAGAAAATGAGACTAAAACGTTATATAAAAAAGTAATGTCAATCTTAGGTCATTTCTTTTGTTGGACATCCCCCAAGGACACATGCGTTTTCGAAATCCCATGCCAGGACTGTGACCAATCTTAAATCGGATTTACAGGAAAATCACTTCCCCAGAGATTAATACAACACAAACGGTCATTTAGGTATGGACAACAGAACTCGGCTATTTTCAACCATATAAATGAACATAACCATAGAATAAACTGGAATTTGTCACGTATGATTTATAGCAGAAACTGCCAGTACAAGAGTCAAATGATGGAATTGGCCTTCATTAAACAGAGGCAGGTAATGAACATCTCAAAGGGAGCATGGGATTCCGATGTCATTGACAAAGTTTTCATTCAGCCGACGCCTTAAGAGGATGAAAGGAAGATTATCAGCGGGAGTGACCTAAATTGGCTTACCTGTGGATGGATCTCTTGGTATAAAAACCACCTTTTCTGTATCTTTTCTCATTCATCTACCTGAAGAGGTAGACAGCAGTCTCTGAAATATAGTATTTTTCTCTCTATATTTTGGCGTTTTAATGGGCTTCTTTTATTAGATGGAATTCTGTTGCAACATTTTTACCAGTCATATATATATATATATATATATATATATATATATATATATATATATATATATATATATATATATATATATATAAACAGACGAGAAGCCCTAAAAAGTTGCACCACAAGAATATCAATAATTAATTAACAAAGATTTCTAAATATTCTTACCTCAGAGAACTCAAACAAATGGCAATGCACAAAAGCAGAAATAAAATTCGGACTCCTACAATAGTATATATCATTGATGTTTTTAAGCGAGAACTATATAGTCAAAGTTGCATTGTACTGAATTGAATTGAAATGAATATAGGAGGTAATTCAGCGCTGTAACGGAAATTTGACAGTAAAAGGTTGGAAAGGTGTAACAGGAGGAAAACCTCAAAGCAGTTGCTCTATGCATGAATTGTTCGGAGAGGATGGAAAGTCAGAAGAAAGAAAAAGAATATGAATGGAGGTACAGTAAAATGGAACGTGAAGTGCACTGACATCACCACCCCCTACGGGGTGCTTTGTATTGCGTGGCATCTATTCTCTTACTAAAGATTATTTTCACTAAACTTCGACTCTCTTGAACCTTAGAGTTAATTATTGACAGGTATCAGACATATTTAAATATGCCAAAAATAATAAATAAATAAATAAATAACTAAAAACAAATTAATAAAAAAACTGAATTGTCCATATAGTCGTAATTCAGCGAAAAACTATTCTATTAAAAACGTCATATTTACCAAAATATGGCATGGAAAAAGTTAAAATTTCATAAATAATCTCGATATATACCTAAAACACAACACAACACACACACACACACACACACACACACACATATATATATATATATATATATATATATATATATATATATATATAGATATATATATATATATATATATATATATATATATATATATATATATATATATATATACATATATATATATATATATATATATATATATATATATATATATATGTATATATATGTGTGTGTGTGTGTGATAGTGTATTTATTTATATATATATATATATATATATATATATATATATATATATATATATATATATATACATATATATGTGTGTGTGTGTGTATTTGCACTTTAAATGTTTTCTCTAGAAATAATTACAAGCTGCATACGATGCACGTACTAAAGATGTTTATGTATCCTGCAGGTAAAAAATAATTGTAAATTAGTAGGCCTACCTGGCCCATCGATAATGGGTTTTTATGTTTTGTTACTTTTTTCATATTATTAGTCTCAATTGCGTTACAATGATTAGTTATTTCACCTCTTACATTGCTCGATTATAATCTAATCTTGGCGAAAACACACACACACACAAACACACACACACACACACACACACACACACACACACACATATATAATTATATATATTAATTATAATCTATATATATATATATCTATATATATAATATATATATATATAATATATGTACGTGAATTTAATCAGGGGAAAGTCAAGGGCACTATCACTCCTAGTAATTAGATAAAATCCTTTTAATCATACCTCAATAACTTACCTACCGTGTAGCAACACACCTAGAAGAGAGAGAGAGAGAGAGAGAGAGAGAGAGAGAGAGATAGAGAGAGAGAGAGAGAGAGGACGAAAAAAAATCCACATTTGAATCAACACATCCTTAATGGAGAAAATCAAGAGCAATGGAGTCTCCTAAAATGTAAATGGCCAGGACCAATCCCGACTCCAAGGGTCTATAGGAAGAGGCTATAGGATCTCTAAGCCCTTTCAGATGGAGGACTCCACGTCATAAAAGCTCCTCACAATTGAAACACCCTCGGGAGGGGGCGTGTAAATTAATGAGAAACGAGTTTGTTGAATGCATCAGTGGAAGGGGGAGAAGGGGAAGGGGGTGGGTGGGGGGATGGGGAAGGGGAGGGAGAGGAGGATAGGAGGAGAGGGAGGGGAGGGAGGGAGGGGAGGGAGAGAGAAGGGAATTAAAGGAGTAAATGAATGGAGATGGTTTTCAGAGGAGATTAGGGATAGGCGAGTTTTGTCGAGAAAACTTCTCAACTGCTGTTCGTCTCCTTTATAAATCAATAACAAAAATCATAATCTGTTTTTCATACTGAGACCATCACTTATTACCAGTATTATTGTTTTATAGTTTCTGGTTTCGTCCCGCCCTCATTGCTTTTTCTCTTGTTGATGTCAACGGACTCCCAAGTACATGAATTACTAATACCGTTTCGGGAAGCACATAAACACACATGAAAACACAATTATATAATCACAATTAATGTGCAAAAATCTTCACTACGTAATGTGATGCAAAAACACAAACAAAACACCAACAAAAGTGTCGTATTAGTGTGCATATTTTAGGTCTATTTAAGATTAGAGTAAATAACTACACAGAACCGTAAATCCCCCCCCCCCCACCCTCTCTCTCTCTGCTCTCTCTGTCTCTCTCTCTCTCGTGTTTTCAGTAGCAGCAGACATTAAGGGATATCCTATTTTTGTTGACATTAACGTCCTCTGAACTATAGTGTTGTCTAACAATTTTTCTTCGGTTTCTACAGAATAATATCTCTCTTTCTCTCATTCTTCACCAGACCATGCAAACAGCCATCGTTGATGGCGAAAGGAATACCCATCATAACAGTCGCTTCAGCCGTAAAGGGAAATATCTGAGGGGTTTACCAATTACCATTTTCTCCTCACATCCCATTTTATGTCTGATTATATGGAGCGGACTCAAGGTATCATAAAGAGAGTCTATGGGAATTCTGTCTTTTTAAAATAGGCATAGAACGTATCCGGATTTGGGTGAATAGAGGGAAAAGTTTGGGGAGGGACAGAAAAAGCATTCACTGGAAGGCCTCCCTCTTTCAGTTTACAATATGCTATGTAAGCTTGGGGGTTCAGCATCTTTCACGCGCCGGATAAAATGATGGAAATAGGTCTACTAAAACTGATGTTTACACGAGGCTCCAGTACTTGGAAGTACGTAAGTCTGTCTTTGGGGTTGAAGGCGGTGTAATACGCTTTAAAAGTCTTAGCTAGACTTTTAAGAATAAGGTTCTCTATATAAGATTTTCTGAAGCAGATGTCATAGAATTAAGAAATCTTAGAGCAGTGCTTAATCACATGTGCGGCTACATGCTATACAGGATATAATCGTCAGTATAACTTATGGAAGGCGAATTAACTGCTAATGCAATGCAATATTATGAAGAGAGTCACAGCACGGAAATTAAACGCTCATATGAGATAGAAATAGACGAAGAAACTAAAAAATTCCCCCATCATCAAACAACCCATTGACGAAGACCCCTTCATAATATGTCCGTTATAAATGAAATGGAAAACCCTCGAGAAACCCTCTACTCATTTTCCAGCCTAAGGATCGCTCACCCATTAATTTCCTACATAGCTGTCTAGTAGGTCTTAAAGTTAGAGCTATCAAACCCATCTTTATGAACGCATCATTATATATGGGAACTACTAACCAAAAAAGGCCTCTTTAGCTTCTCTAAAGTACATCGCCTTTTTTTTTCATTTTATCTTGACGTCAGTGCAGGAATCCTCTTTCT
>NC_087220.1:40890395-40915395 GCF_015104395.2 Macrobrachium nipponense | reverse complement strand
TCTTTCAAAAGCATCCCTTAGGAGAGATGGAACATACATCCTGCATATGTGAACTCTCGAGAGAGACTGAGAGTTTCCAGCACTGTGACTGGCTGACAACAGCCAATCAGGAGCGTCGTAAGTGACTGGCCTAGACATCAGATGCATGCTTGATGTGAATCTACTATAGTATTAACAATATACTGATAAACAAGGATCTCGGGTCAAGGTTTAGCAGGGGTCGTCATCAGTGCTGGTATTATTTCGTGAGCGTGGGTCAAATCCGGGCTGGGTCGTCTCTGGTATATAGCTGGTGTTATCGTGACGTTTCGACTTCCTCGTAGGTTATCTTGCTTTAGACCCACTACTAACTCGTTAAGAAGATGGCCTACGAGGAGGTCGAAAGGTCACGATAACACCAGCCATACCAGCACCAACACCAACTGTATACCAGAGACGACCGAGGCCCGCATTTGACCTACGCTCACGAAATAATACCAACACGGATCATGACCCCTGCTTGGCCTGGACCCCGAGATCCTTGTTTACCAGTATACTGGTTAAAACCAGTACACTAGATAAATGACACCAGGATCATGTTTTTGAATAAAACATCCTCTTCAGCATTTTTTTTTATTGGAAGTGGATAATATGAAAATTAGAGAAAATAATATATAAAATCAATGTTTAATTCTGCCTTTTTATAATAATAATAATAAATAATAATAATAATAATAATAATAATAATAATAACAAAAACTGCCACCACAGTATCCAGAACAACAAGAAAACCAGCAGCAACAAATACAACAAACGACAACAACAACAATATTAATAATAATAATAATAATAATAATAATAATAATAATAATAAATACGTAACAACCCCACTACTCATTTAAGAGACGAACAACTAAGTAAATAAAAGGAAGGCCTCCTGAAAATTCGCTTCCGCTTCAAGGTATAAAGATCGCCCATGAAAAGATCCTTTTGTTCTTGCTCCAAGTGTTTTCTTTAACTTTTTTCAAGCATTTTTAAGTTCCCTTTGCCTCCAAGGAGCATGAGCGGAGTGGAGGGATGGATGGAGCAGGAGGAGGAGGAGGAGGAGGCAGGCAGGAGGAGGAGAGGAGGAGGAGGAGGAGCAGGAGGAGGAGGAGGGAGGAGGAGGTAGTATACAGGAGAGGAAGAGGAGGAGGAGGAAGGAAGGAGGTGGGAACGGAGGAGAAGGCTGGGTTGAGGAGGTGGGAGAGGAGAGTAGGAGGTGGGAGAGGAGAGAAGGAGGCGGGTGAGACGGAGAGGAGGAGAGGATGAGGAGTGAGGAGGAAGAGGAGGAGTATGGAGGAGGAGGAGGAGTAGGAGAGAAGAAGAGGAGGAGATGGGAGAGAAAGAAGAGAGGAGGAAGAGGGAGAGGAAGAGGAGGGGGAAATGGGAGATGAGGAGAGGAGGGGGATGAAGAGGAGATGGGAGAGAAGAAGAGGAAGAAGAGATGGGAGAAGAGGAGGAGGAGGAATTGTGAGAGAAGAGGTAGAAGGAAAGGATGAGGGGATTAAGGAATTCCTTCCCTAAGAGAAGGAGAAAGGAAAGGATGAGGACGAAGACGAGGATTAGGAGGGTAAAGGAGAATGAGAAACATGAAGATTAAGATGAGGTAGAAACGAAAGGAAAGGAGGAAGGAGGAACAAGACCAGGGTGATCATTTGATGTTTATTGGAGGAGGAGGATGCGATAAATCTGGAGGACCAGAAGTAGATTTTAAGAATGTCCTCCTCATGGAAGGAATAAATACGGGAGAGGGATGAAAAGAGAATGAAGCAGAGTAGGAGGAAGGATGGAGGAGGATTACAAGGACCTGGATGAGGAGGGGGAGGAGGATGGCGGGAGGCGGGAGAGGAGGAGGAGGTAGGACTAGAAGATAGATGTCCGCCGACATGTGTTTGGATTAATGAGGACAAACAGGAAAGTTTTTAATGGTCGATGACAAAAAAAAAAAAAAAAAAAAAAAGGTGGGTGGGCAGGGGAGGGTGGGGTAGGGGTATACTATTGACCCAGAGAGTAATTAACTGTTATCTCTTGCTAATAAACAACGAGAGAACAAGTTGATGATTTATCACCAGGCAATACGATAATTATCACCTTAGGAGGATGATTCATTGCTAGGCATTTGGTAGTACTCTTCTACGGTGGTGGTGGGTTCTTTCAAGTCTTTGATGAATTATTATAGACTTGAACGAACATTATATATATATATATATATAATATATATATATATATATATATATATATATATATATATATATATATATATATATATTATATATATATATATATATATATATATATATATATATATATATAATATTTATATATATAATATATATATATATATATATAGTATATATATATATATTATATATATATATATATATATATATATATATATATATATATATATATATATATATATATATAATATATATATATATATATATATTTATATATATATATATATATTATATATATAAATATATATATAATATATTATATATTATATATATATATATATATATATAATATATATATATATATATATATATATATATATTATATATATATATATATATAAATATATATATATATATATATTTTATTTTATTTATATTTATATATATATATATTTATATATTTTTATATATTTATCTATATATTATATATATATATATATTTATATATATATATAAATTATATATATATATATATATATATATATATATATATATATATGTATATATATATATATATATATAAATATACATATATATATATATATATATATATATATATATATATATATATATATATATATATATAATATATATATATATATATATATATATATACATATATATATATATATATATATATATATAAATTTTATATATATATATATATATATATATATATATATATTATATATATATATATATATATATATATATATATATATATATATAGATATCTATTATATATATATCTATATATATATATATAGATATATATTTATATATCTATATAATATATATATATATATATATATATCTATCTATATAGATATATATATTAAAAGTATATATATATATATATATATATATATATATAGTATATATCTATATATATATATATATATATATATATATATATATATATATATATAAATATAATATTACTATATATATATGTATCTATATATACATAACATTAATATAATATATATTATATATAAATATATAAAATATATATATATAATAATATTATATTATATTAATAATATTAATATAAATTATATTATACTTTATAATATATATATATAATAACATATAATTATATTTAAATAATGTATATAAAATACTATTACAATTATGTAAGTATTTATTGTATTTGTAAATTTAAAATATTCTATTTGTGTGCATGTGAGGAGAATCTCGTTACCCGCTATGTGCGAATTCAAGTCTCTTTGTTGAAAGTAAATTCGCAGGAGAGCTAAGGGTCCCAAGTACTACTGTGACTGTTATTTTTTCCTAAACTTGAATTATACACTTATGCCTAACCTCCTTAATAAGAAGAAGTGAATCTCATACCTAAACCAATCATTCACACAAACTGCACAAACTACGCTTCAAGTAACCTTACACTGGTCATGGTAACTATATATCGTTGGAATTAAATGGTTACAAGAAATAATTAAACATAGTTTCCCTCAAACAGAGTTCTGATTTACTTTGACTAAACTCTTAGTTTTCTAAAAAAGAAATAAAATAAAATAAAATAAAAAAATAAAAAACTATTGTGGTGGATTTCTCTGTCCGACTGCACTTTTTCCTGTCTGCCCCTGGATCTTAAAAACTAGTGGATAGAGGGCTGTAGATTGTTATGTTGATCATCGACCCTCCAATCATCAACTATATCAAATTGCAGCTCTCTACCCTCAGTAGATTTTACTCTATTTAAGGCTAAAGGTGGCCGTGATCGTGTATCTGGCAACGCAACAACACAGGCCACCACGGCCGGCTGAGAGTTTCATGGGCCGCGTCGGTGGCCTTGATTATAAGTTTTACAGAAAACTCGACTGTGCAGAAGAAACCTCGGGGCATTTTTTACTTGTTTATTGGGTAATTCTAGGCAATAACTCCGCACGGACTGCAAGATAAGTTCCCGCAAATACGACAGTCACTATACTCTGATTTTTTTCATCTGTCCATCCGCCTGTGGTGTTTTTGTATGGTAACACTGTGTCCCGGGCTTTAGATAGTTACGCTATGTGTAAGTTTTAGGTAAATAAAAGGATATCTGGGTGTACATTTTTAACTGAAAAGTGTTTTAATAATTTACTGTATGCGAATTACACCGTTAATATTCGAAATAGGATATTATTATAATCGCTGAATGTAACTATCTAAAGCCCGGGACGCAGTGTTACCATTCAAAAACACCACAGGCGGAGGGACAGATGGAAAAAAACAGAGTATAGGGATTGGGGCGTCAAATATATTTCGTTGTGTTTAGCAATAGCCCCTAGGGGTTAATTACAGTTGACCCCACAAAAATAACCGTAAATTCTTAATAAGCAACACAAATACTATAGAAAACTGTAATTTCCAAAGAAATACCCCCGAAGCGGACTTACCCGTTCGCAGTGCGGTCTGCCATGCGTGGGAGCCAGATCTCGCTGGCACAGAACTTTGGAACGCAGATCTGACCGTTCTTACCAAGTTTCCTTTTTCAAAACCACCCTTTTCAGCCATTATAGCGAGCACAGTTTAGCACAAGAACATCCCTTCACCCACCTGGATTTCAAAGTACTGTCCTCCCGCTGAAATAGATTGACTGTACCTAATTTTAGAATCGTAATTTGTTAAGAAAATGAAACCGGAACTGAACAGCAACTAGCCTAGTACGCAATTGGCAATTATATGACTAGCTTTAAAAAGTACGAAACAAGTCAAATGCAGTTTAACTTTGTGGTTACTAATTTTAGTTTGTATTTCTCTTTTTATGTTCGTATTTGTAGTTTGTATTTTCTATTCTTTTTAGGGAGTATTAGTTTTTTAATATCAGATTTTGTATCTTTGTATTTGTTTTATCGATTTTTTCAAGTTTTAGTAAGACAATTCATTTTATGATATTTTCAAGGGTTTTTATATTCTGGCAAGAATTTCAGCCCGATGATGTTTGCATATCTGGAAAGCTAACGAAATAATTTAATTTAGGCTACTAGCCTTGGCAATAGTATACATTATCATGCTGTCTAGATTCCAAAGTAGCCGCCCTCTTACTGAGAGTATATATGTGTACATATACGTATATATACATATATATATATATATATATATATATATATATATATATATATATATATATATATATAGTAATACTGTACGATTTGAGTGTGCAGAATTGAGAATACACTAAAGTTATGCTACCGAACGACAATAACCCCATTACGAAAGCTTGGCATTTGATTAAGATAGACAAAGAACTCCTTAATGAACGTGAGAAGGGGTTGGGGGTTGGGAGTGAATTTATGGGACTAATAATAAAAAAAAAAACCAAACCGGAAATGATCTACCCTGTGATGTTATTATCTCGTGTGTCCCCGATGAGGTGTCCTGAATTGTCGAGGTAGGAATTTGGTTTCAAGAAAGAGAATGGTGCGGACTGCGATTTAGGTAAAGTGCTGTGATGAATACTCATGTAAAACTGCCGCGGTGAGCGTGAGAGAGAGAGAGAGGAGAGAGATAGAGAGAGAGAGAGAGAGAGGAGAGAGAGAGAGAGAGAGAGAGAGTATGATAATAATAATAATAATAATAATAATAATAATAATAATAATAATAATAATAATAATAATAATAATAATAATAAGCTTTATTTCCAAGATTTACACTGGCTATTCTGCATCTTACATGGACAATAATGTATTTCAATGCAAGAGTTGCATTTCATACTGCTTACTATTCACAATTCAAAACAAACCCGAATAAACATCTTAAAAATACAATACGAAACGTAGCCCTGCAATACATAGTGTAGTAGTTATGTATTAATATTTTTTTCACATGTGTCAATTATGCATCATCTTGATTTAGAAAGTTGCAGTCCTATTGTGACGATTCTGGGAATGCAGAGATATATCACAGAATAGAGTAATCAACCTACAGGAAAAATATGTTTCTTAAACGCTGATTTGAAAGAATTGATAATAACTATTGTTTTTATGGCTCTTGGTAGCTTATTCCAAGCTAAAGGACCCTGTACGGCGAACGATCTTTTACCCAGCTCGATATTTGTCCTGGGTCTGCGACGTTCGCTGCTGTTTCTTGTTGTCCTGTCACTTCTAAATCCAACTGATGTCAGAGGAAAAATCCATGTTGGTAATAAATTATCTAAAATTTTGTAAACTAATTCTGTATTCAGCCACTCTAATTTCCTGAAATAACTTTTGCCGCAAAGTTTTGGAGTTTTTGTATTCGATGTTGCTCTTGTTTAGACGTAGTAACCCCATACAAACAGTAGTTTACTATGCTTAAGGCAAAATACTGAACGACCATTTTTAGAATTCTATGATCAAATCTGTCTTTTATTCTGTTTAGGTAAATTAGTGTTCCATTCACTTTCGTACTGACTTCATTTATATGAGCATCAAAAAGCATGTACTGATCGAAGTAAATTCCAAAGTATTTTACGTGGTCACTTTTTCTAACAGTTTGGCAAAACTGATAACTATAATACCAGGAACTTAAGAAAAATTTGCATTTAGCTAAGGAAAATATATTGAGTTTTAGATTTGTTTAAATTTAATCCATTAGTTTGAAAATAATATTTAGCATTTTCTAAGAAGCTTTCCGCTCTTGAAATGAACATTTGTAATTCTTCTGTGGTTCCGGTGATTAGGATTTAGCTGTGGTCTGCATGCTGTATTATTAAAGAACATTCTTGTAACGATAATAAAGACTGAGCATTTATGTGTTCTATAGTTAGCAGATTTCTCACATCCTTCTCAGTGATAGCGATCTTCTCTGTACCTTCTGCAGTGCCATCTTCCTGGTCGTTATCCTATGGAGCATAGCGATGGCATAATCGACTTTTATGGCCGAAACCATGGCAGCTATTTCATCTAATTCTCTGGTCGTAATAGCATGAAATTTGATTAATATTATATTCACCACAGTTGTAGCAACCGAGGCGGAATTGATAACGTCGATTTTGTTTGTAATTTTTGCCATCATCTTGACGATACTTCTTGAATGTTCCATTCTCTCTCCGTCGACCCTCCCTGTAGTTAGTACGATCATCCTGCATTCCACCGGTGTCCAGTAACTGATCAGATCGTGTATTTATGATACGAGGGCCTCCTTGCTGATGAATAGCACTACGCTCTGATTTTGTTTCTATCCACTTCTGTGATCTTTTGACGTTGTCCCAGTTATCGCAGAGGTTAAAATGCTGGCATTTCTTGATTAGAGACTCGAGTAGCCTAATTGCACCACAGCTATTTAAGAAAATTCCAGGGTTTTCATCGGTCTGGTGAAAACACATTTCATCTGTTTCTCCAGTAACTAGCTTGAAAGACGACTCGCAATTCATATCTAATATACCATTGCCGAAACACCATTCACTCAGTTGGTTATTGTGGTAGTCAATATCCTGGTATTCGTTTACACGAAGGTTCGGAGACAGCTGGCATAATGTTGATTTGCTGATTTGCATATGTTCATCAACTTTCTTAAGCTCCACAACGACACTACTTCAGTTATCCAGGATGTTCGATGATGCTGTATCATCCAAAACATCATAGATACCACATACTAAAATGCATCTTGCAGGTACCCAGTTTAACGCTTACTCGTAAGATACCCAACTCCTTGTACGGTCTATATTGGCAACGCTTACTGTTCTTATAAATGGTTTTTCGCCAAGATCCGTTGAGTGTAAATCACGTAAGTTTTTATCACCCAGTAGCAGTGTAGTACCATCTTCCTCCTGTGTTGTAGTTCCTGATGAATTATCTAAAGTTACTCCCCTGTCTATGTGTATATACTCTTCGATGTTGGTTAGACGATCATTCAGTCTATTTTGTGAGAGAGAGAGAGAGAGAGAGAGAGAGAGAAAGAGAGAGAGAGAGAGAGAGAAAGAGAGAGAGAGAGAGAGAAAGAGAGAGAGAGAGAGAGAGAGAGAGAGAGAGAGAGAGAGGGAATCACTTACTTATAAACTGAACTGAATATGCATTAAAAGTTACCAAATCAATAATACTGACTACGCAACCAGAGAGAGAGAGAGAGAGAGAGAGAGAGAGAGAGAGAGAGAGAGAGAGAGAGAGCTAGCACGTGTCAGAAAGTCAACAAGAAGAAGAAAAACAGGCCGAAGCCAATTTACAGTAACTCACAGCTATCGGTGCAATATTCAAGAGTCGCCAAAAAATCATAAAGAATTTTTCCGTCAGTGTGAAACAGCGAATCAGACAATTCCCAGCTCCCTCGACACTATGTATTTTATAGATATTGCTGGATAGGTTCCTTTTTTTTTCACCTATCCCTTTCACTCTCTGTCTCAGTCTCTTTCGTTTTCTCTCATTTTTCCTGGAGGGTGGCTGACAGAAGAAGTTACAAGGTTCGGAAAACTATATATTGATATTTTTCAACGCCGGTATTGGTGTTCGTATCATGCTGTAGGAACTGGTTGTAAATAGTAAAAACTTGTGTTCGAATACCTGTGATTCTTCATACATAGATACAAAATACAATCTTACACACACACACTAAGAAGTGTCTGGCAACACACAAACGTACATGTGAGATATATATATATATATATATTATATATATATATATATATATATATACATACATATATATATAATATATATATATATATATATAATAATATATATATATATATATATATATATATATATATATATATATATATATATATATATGCGTGTGTGTGTGTGTGTGTGTGTGTGTAAACACACGCTTGTGCGTCTGTTTTTACAGATACTTCCTACGTATACAGTAATTTGGAAGTGCATGATCTTTTTCCAAGATAAAATAAATTTCCAAATACACGAAAACTGAATATACAAACATCAATAATCTTAAAAGAAAAAAAAAAACGGAAAGCCTTGTAATAACAAACTTGTACCGGCACCTCAGCAAGCAATAAAATTCAATTTAAAAAAAATCCAATAGTTGGTGATTTTTCGCCCTGTTCAAGACCTATTTGGTTCCTAACTCTTCCTCCCTTCCGTCATCCCCCGCTCGCCCCCCCCACAAAAGACTTTCTTCGACAGTGACCAAGGTCAACACTTGTATGATGCATCTCCTCATCGTGTGTCATCTCTCGTGGGAATCTGTTTATCTGGGCCTTCATGTGTTACGCTGTGGTATTTGGGCGGTCTTTACGCTTACGGCGGTGAATTTAACAGTGAATTAAATTGTTTTATTGTCAGAATTTTCTTTAAGGAGTTTGTTAATATATCCTCAATTGCCACGTATTAAATTTCCTATATCTTTCTTGCACTATTGGTCTTTTCAGTAGTTTTTCTTTGTGATTTTTGGCAATTTTCTTTAAAGGAATTGTCAATTTTATCTCAACTGTAAATTATTAAATTTTCCATATTTTAAGCTCTACATTTACAATAATTTTGTATAGACAAATATTTTTCGCTCATATAATGAAGCTTTCCAATTATCAAAACTTTGCTAACTGACCACAAACCATCGTCAGTTTCTCTCAAAATCAATAAGACTGAGATCCGATTAGCTTCGTCATCCAAGAAGTTTTAAAAGCTCCAGGTACTATAGAGTCAAGAACAGGTTCTGATGTTGAAATGGTTCATTAGTCTAGCGAAGTAAATTCAAGATATGAAAGCCAGAGAGAATATTGGAAGTGAGATATTCAATAGTTAAAAAAAATTATAATTGAAGTTCAGAAAGATTTTCCACCTTAACAAAACTCATTTTCTACAGTGATTAGGTCATAAAATCATGAATGAAAAACAATAAAATCAAAGCAAAGTTTAATAAAAATTTATTAATGATCCAGAGAAAATAACAAATCACAGACCTATAAAAAGAACAAAAGTCAACCGACGCATCCCTTAACAATAAATTGAAGAGTCCACGAAATTTTCAGATTTTTCTCCCTAGTCAAAATTCCATTTGGCCTTTTAACTCCCCCCCCCCCCCCTGCCCCCGCTCCCCACAAGATTTTCCCAGACAGTGACCACCGTCAACACTCGGTAAGACTCGTCTTTCTCGGCGTTTGATGACAACTGCCACGTCTCATTCAAATCCTGGTAAAAAAGGTCACAGGCAAAAGATTCACAGAAAAAAAGGTCACAGGTAAAAAATTCGCAGAAATAAAGTTCACGGTAAAAGATTCACAGAAAAAAGGTCACAGGCAAAAGATTCACAGAAAAAAAAGGTCAAGGGTAAAAGATTCACAGAAAAAAAGGCCACAGGTAAAAGATTCGCAGAAAAAAAAGGTCACAGGGAAAAGATTCACAGGAAACAAATCACAAGGAAAAAAATCACAGGGAAAAAAAGTCACATTAACCTTTCCTTGTATCCACCTTTGTGGCGTGTTTAGTACAGGATAAAAAACTGTAAATTAATGTGACTTTTTTTTCCTTGTCAAAATTGTTTTTTTTTTCTCCTGTCACTTTATTATCGGCCATATCTCATTCGTGTGTCCTCCCTCGTAGTAGGGATCTGTTTACCTCTCGTTTTGAAAGGTTCCGCTGGACCTCACTGAGCGTAATTTTACCTCTTAATTTTTGTAGTCTAGCTTTGCTGTTCTGTTTTAATTTCTATTTCATCTTCATAAACAAACCAGGGAATGGAATTTAGTCTTCTTATCATCCATTGTTTCCTCTTTCTAACTTTTATCGTTTTGTTTCAATTCTCTCATCATTTTTCCCCCTATTTTGGGATCTGTCTTCATAGAACATTTTCTGTTGCTTGGATTCACCTTTCCTCACCATGTTCTACCTCACCTTTTTTGTTTTCTGACGCCTTTTTAACTCAAGTTCGTAATAAGGTACTAGACAGTTTCGCGGGAAAAGTGAAATTTACTCTAATACTTCACTGGAACTCAACAAAATATAATCATGAATAAAATTTTATTATCTTACAAATTTCCAGAACTGGATTATATCTTTTCTTCCTCATACGGCTCTCCTGAACACACCCTTGCGGTTTTAATTAGAATTAATAAACAGTTTAATCAAAAGGGCCTTCAAGTATAAATCCTTCAGCGTTCTATGAATAGCAGGGTAATGAACGCTGTCTTGGAAAACTAATTTGCTCCCAATTCACTCTGTCTATTGTAATCAAATTAGTGCCAAGTTTCATTGAAAAACTAATTTGAATCGCTAATTCTGCTTCCATTTTTCCTGTCTTTCTCATAGATGCATAAAAAAGCATAATTACAAATGTCGCAGAAGTAATCAACAAATTAGACCTTTTTTTCCTTTCTTCATTTTCTAATACTCTAAATTGCAGCTTCAATATTTTTTTTTTTACCACGGCCACATAAACACAAAAACATTACCTGACAATTTGTATTCCTAAACATTTTTCAGATTTTCGTCAAATGCCGTTTTCCAAAAAGACTTGTTCCTCTATTTGATTAACTTGACTATATCGTCATCAGAATTTGATATCACTCTGTGAAATGAATACTCAAGCAGCATTTTTCTTCAAGTTTTAAGTTCCCCGTATCTCCACACAAAGGATCGTTTCCTCGATATACAATCTGAGCGACGATTTCAAATGTCGAAATATATCAACATCGTCTTGCAATTTTCCATAAGAAAATATTTGGAAAATGCAAGGATGAGGCCTTTTAAGAGAAATATTCGCTCCCAAATGGAATGGTTCGCTGTCAATATTTCCAACTGAATATTTTCTCTGCTGGTATGAATACAGGTAAATAATTTCATGCTCAAGCTTAAGTTAAATATATACCTAGATTTATTAGTGCGTTACGTAAAACTTATTGGAAAAGACAAAGGGAAAGAAACTAAGATAAGAAGAAATCTGGTCTGACGAACACTGTGTATATATTGAAAAGTTTCAACTTCGTGGAGTGAGGTTCACCTGAATGAGCTCTTCCGCCTTTTCATGTTACAGAGAATAGTTTAACTTCTCTCTCTCTCTCTCCTCTCTTCTCTCTCTCCGCGACCGACTGGAATACACTACAGTCGACTTACCAAGAAATAATTATTTCACTGTTTCTGTCGTCAAAGACAGAGTGTGATAGGGAAGCATACTCGTATAGCTCCTTTAGCACCCATGATCTTTAATATTAAGAAGAGGATTTCACTGTTAGAGAGAGAGAGAGAGAGAGAGAGAGAGAGAGAGAGAGAGAGAGAGAGAGAGAGAGAGAGAGATTGCTTTTTATTAGAGGAATAAAAATGATCTCCGTGGCTACACACCATGTCAATGTTATTGGTGACTGTCAACTTCGTCGATAATTTGCATATCCAGTTCATGGTGCCGAAAAGTAATGATAATGATTCTTAATGATTCTAAACATGGTTCATAATGATTCTTAACATAGTTCTAGATCATTTGTAGTCTTCTGCAAATCTTTTCATGCATCTTGGTCTGTTTACTTTCAATAGCAAATGATGTAATTTTCCCATAGTTATATCCTCTCATTGTGTCTATATCAACGGTCTACTGATAGCCACATTAATATACTTATGATTGCTTGATTTTCTTGAAACCTGTTGATCATCAGATTTATTCAACCGTCCAATTTACTCTCATTGAAAACTGACAGTTCAAATCCACAAGCTAGCAAAATGGTCTACTTTCTGCTTCTCACAGTACATTCTCAGTTCCAGGGGTCCTTTATTCCTCACACCGTTGGGCTGTGGAACTTCAGCCTCCCAGAGGAAGTGGAGCAATTGGAACTTCAGAAGTTCAAGCGAAAATACAACTCATTAGTACCCTACTACATTCTACTACATTTTTATCTATTTATCTATTCTACTACATTTTTATCTATTTATCTATTTATCAATTTCTTCTCATTTTTAATAAGTGGTATCGTTTTTCTCTGTATTTCCCTTTACTTCCTCTTGCTTCTTCCTAATGAACGCCATATCTTTGGAAGATTGAATTTCAAGTCAATGGCCACTATGGGCTTGTTCCTTATGAATAATAATTCATTTCCTTCACATTCACACATTTATTTCAAGTGTTCATCCTGTGCATTCAATTTCAACCGTAGTTCACAACCTGCTTTCATTTACAGAACCAGGACATCTCTATGAATTATTTTGATCTTTGCATTTTCTTTGTATCAAACGAAAAAAAATTTATGTTCCTTTCCAAGGGGGGGCTTGGGGCCTAACAAAAAAGGGACTTTCTTTTTGTTAACTGTCAGTTTTTTGTTATTAAAAAGCGCAAATGCCATAGATCAATGTTAACCATTTATTCACGAATATTACTCAACATAGCTATGAAGCAAAACAATTTTCTCGTTTGCAAACACCAATTATTATTAATCTATGCCAAGCAATAATCATATTCTCTTCTACAGTTCCTCTTCACGAGAACGATGAAAGAACCAGAAAAAATCTTGTCACATTCCATTCAACAATTTCCCTGGTTGTTATTCTCTATTTGTTATGCTAACCACAGTCCCGAAATAAGCATATAAAACCAACTTTTTTTTTTTACCAGTTCGCAATAAATTCATCCTTTTTAAAGATACCTCCACCCTGCTACGCCAACCCTCCGCATATTCCTGCAATGTTTCCTCAATGCTTGCCAAGTCTGCAAATAACGCATTTTCAGTCAACATACTTTCGCCTACCAATTTTGCGAGGAAAGATGCTGTTATTGAATCGTGACCTTTTCAGAAGCAAAATGTTTTTCATGGATGTCATTTGAAACCTTTCGTCTAGTTTAATGTAGATTTATACCATTAAGTATCTGAATACCTATACCGATGTTTAGCAACGTGAACATACACAAGCATATTACACACACACATATATTGTATATATATATATATATAATATATATATTATATATATAGTATATATATATATATATATATATATATATATATAAAAATGGATATATCTTAGCATCAGGGATAGAATGCTGCAGGGGGTAAGACATCACTGGCACAAAATGGGGTGGTGTGGGGAAGGGGGGGGGGGGGAAAAGTTTTGGAAAGGGGTGAAAATTAAAATAACTGAAAACGACAGATTTTAATGTTTAATCCATAGTTTTTGAGGTCGATGAAATTAATAATGACATTCCCGATGCCCTTCAAGTCCAAATTCAGCCCCAATAGGGAGGAGGGGTGAAAACGGGTGGGAGGGGGTGACAAAAAAATAACCGCTAACGACAGATATTAATGTTTAATCTATTATTTTCGAGGTTGCTGCGATGAATAGTAAAAACCTAATGGGCTTCAAGTCCAAGTTCATCCCCAATAGGAAGGCAGGGGGGTGGGGGGGGGGGGGGGGGGGCGGCGATTTGAGAAGGAGCGGGGGAAGGGGATGACATGTAAATTTAACCAAAAACCACAGATATTAGTGTCTAATTTATAGTTTTCAAGGTCCCTAAGATGAGTAGTGGCACTCCCGATGTCCTTTAAGTCTAAGTTCAGCCCTGATAGGAAGAGAGGGAGGGAAGGCGGTGGCATAAAAAAAACGAAAACGACAGATAGACAGATATTATTGTCTAATTCATAGCTATTGAGGTTGCTGGGATGGACAATGACTCTCCCAATGCCCTTCAAGTCCAAGTTCAGCCCCGATAGGAAGGGGTGAAAAATAAAACGTAATAAATGATGTATTTTAATGTCTATTCCATAGTTTTTGAGATCACTGGGATGAACAGAGACACTCCCAATGCCCTTCAAGTCCAAGTTCAGTCTCAATAGAAATGGGGGTGAGAAGGGGTGAATTATAAAGTGCCAAAACTGCTTGGCAATGTAACTGAAGAAACTATTTTAACAGGAAAGAGAGAGAGAGAGAGAGAGAGAGAGAGAGAGAGAGAGAGAGAGAGAGAGAGAGAGAGATTTATCGGTTATCATGTGGAATTCTCCCCAGGCAACACCAGGTTTGTTAGCTAGTATATATAAACCGGGTGTTTCGAAATTAGAACTCCCCCTCCACAGAACAAATGGAAAGTTATGAAGTTTTCTGCTATAGCCTATCTCCAAGTACATTATATTAGTTTCTATTTGAGTTAATTTTTCATTTTACATTTCTTGTATTTTCAGACTGAGTGATGGAATTAGATACAGTCATGGCTAACGACTTGGAGGAAGTCAGATGGATTGACCGAATCAGGGCTATAACCTTCAGAGAGGCCAGGGATGCTGGCGCATCTTCATTTCACATTCCCTGGATAGCTAAAAAAAATACATTAAAAAGAGATGACTCCCCCCTTTTCTTTAAAAGAAACTGGAAACAAAAATCCATATGACTGTCATTGCGAAAAAAGCAGTGAGAATCTTTGAAGGCCTGAAGTCCTTTCTCAGGAGTAAAAAGATATCATAGCTGAGGCAGTGGGTAGACCAAGAAAGTCTTTACATAAATTTGCGTTTGAACTAGAAACAAAAAGGGGAAAGAAGAGAAGTTATAGTGTTGTATATTGTGAGTTGGAAAAAATCTGGTATCAGTCATTTCATGTTATCAGCAAGCCCAACATCACTCCGCAACAGAGAGAAGACTGTGCATGGTTTGTGGTTCATTTATTAAAGATTGGGATGAAGCTGACTTTCTCCATGTTGCCGCATCAGATCAATTATTCATTTACACAGTCAGGGAGCCAAATCATAAAAATGACATCATTTCAACTGCAAATTTGGATGAATATCAGAGATGATGTGCGCTATCGCCAAGTTGTGAAATTTCCTGAATGCTTGGGAATTTTTCTCTATTTCACAGCCAAACGGTTAATGTGCCATCATCAAAGAAAAAGGAGTCATGGAATGGCGAATACTTCAGAGAAACTGTGCTTACTGGGTGAAGTATTGCCGTTCCTCAAAGATCCTGAAAATGCATTATCTGTTGAAGAAGTCACATTTTTGCATGATAAGGCCACCAATGTTTCAAGGCTCTTCAGACGCAGGAGCTGCTTCAAAACAGTGGTATCAATTTTTTCTCATTAAGTGAATTTCCAGGTAGTTCCCCTGACCTTAATGTGTATAGAAAACATTGGTAGCATCTTAAAGGATCGTGTTGAAGCGCACACGTGAACTATGATGGTATACCAAGCCTCGACGACCTGCGAAGAGAGGTGACCAAAGTGCTCAGGGGAAAATGGAGTTTTGAGTCTCAGCTTTTTTGCGATTTGCTAAAAATCATACCCCTCAAGAATGCAGGCTGTGGTACAGGCAGATGGAGGCCACACAAAATATTAAATACTCCACAGAGAAACTTAAAATAAATACCTGTTCTGGAAATTGACCATTCCCATCAAATATTTTTAATTTTATGCTCTACCAGGGAGAGGGGGGCCCTCTAATTTCGAAACACCCTGTATATATATATATATATATATATATATATATATATATATATATATATATATATATATATATATATATATATATAACAAGGTCAAATGGCACTCGTTTAAACAAATGGAAAAAACGCCTAACCAGTAACGTGGCCTACCTTTCCCTGTTGAATGCCATCTCAGAAGTTGGCTGAAAATCAAAGTTTCAAACTAGGCTGATATAAACTCTCGCTGTTACAAAAATATACTTTTAATTTCCCAAAATTAAGCTAACATGAAAATGGAATAAAATGAGTTTAAAAATGACCCCAAAAAGAAACGTTAAACTATCATATTCCTCTCAATATCATATTTAAGTAAGTACCCCATTTTCTTCCTTCTGTCCAAACACTCACAGTTTATCAAAGTCAAAAAATAGTCTAGAGAAAGAAAGGCCAGTTTTGTATATGGTGACTTCGAAGCCATCTTGTTCGATGGACCCCCAACGTCCCTCCTACACCGAAAGCACTTGTTGTTTACTTTGACAGTTAGCTGTCCAATTCCTCTGCCAATTCACATACCGGAGATTATATGTCATTTTCTGTGAAACGCGTAACGAAACTCACACTCACCAATCGACGCACAGATGCATGCACGCTACATACATGAAACTCGTGATCTTTGGAATGCGTCAATGGCCTGAATTGTTCGCCGGTAAGCTTCCTGTTTGTTTTTTTCATATCAGCATCTTCCAGGAATCCAGCGTTTTGCATCTGTCTCTAACCGGCAAGAGCTAAGGTTATCACTTCCACTATCTAATATTATATGGTTTACTACTAGGTGTCTTTAAGATATATATATATAGTATATATATATATATCTATATATATATATATATATATGTATATTATATATATATATATATATATATATTATACACACACACACAAATATATATATATATATATATATATATATATTAATATATATATATATAATATATATATATATATATATGCCTGGAAAAGATCACATAATATTTAAAGTATCTTGAAAAGTTCCCCGCAAGCGCGCAAATGGCCGCACAAACGTGCATGGGGGAGCGTGTAAAAGGCTTCAACATCCTCCTTAATCTCTGACCTCCCACCAACATTCATCTTTCTCCATTCGCCAGCATCCTCCATCATTACCGTCTGGCTGGCCCCTCCATTATTTTTCTCTCCAAACTTTTTCCTCCTCCTCCTCCCTCCTCCCTCCTCCTTCCTCTCCTCCTCCTCCTCCTCCTCCTCCTCCTCCCGTGATCTCTTCCTCCTATTTTTTTTTTTTTTTCACTTCCACCGCCTCTCCAGAGAGGATGTCATCCGCAGATGTAAATCAAAACTGATGCAACATACGAATAAAAACTTCCCTTCTTTTTCGAAGTCTAAGAAGCGATAAATTACATTAATTATAAAAAAAGATCCTTTATAGTTAAATGTATATATATAGCGTGCGTTGTATTGCAATGTAATACAACGTACCTTTACCCTGCTGAATATCGATAGTTTTCAATTCACATGAGCATTAATGTGTGTGTGTGTGTGTATATATATATATATATATATATATATATATATATATATATATATATATATATATATAATATATATATATATATATATATATATATATATATATATATATATATATATATATATATATATATATATATATATATACACGCACGTGTATACATCTATACATTTACTCTTCGGCATGCGTCATTTCTGTATACTTCAAGTATCAAGACCGCGTATAAAAAATATACACGGTGCATACAATTATCGCAGCCGCGCTCACTTTGCACAGGATATATGGTGAATTCATCCAATTACAACTTGGCAGAAGTTTTAACGTTCACCGTCTCCGCTCCTCCCCGCCCCACAGACACCTCTCCTCCCACCCGCCCCCCCCAGTTCCACCCTTATTACGGAAGCGTATATGCGTCTGGCGTCACGTCCACACGATTTATTTTTCTCTGATAGATATAACAGCGGATGTGTTTCGCTAAACGTTTGTTCATGATAACAGGAAAAGGAAATGAAACAAAATTAACATAAAATTTAAAGAGCCTTAATTACAATACATTTTTTTGACGTACTACATGACGTTTCGACAGAATTAAGGAATTGTTTATTATATATGCGTTTACTAGGAAGCAAATTCAAGCACTAAATTATTTTATTTAAATTGGAGTATGTTTCCGCACAGTAATCAGCATCTTTTATATGCACACGTTTCGATTCCTAAGTATAATAAAAACCATTACTTAGATACTACAGACCTCACTCCTTGTACAAGACAGACAGATATATAATTTACCTTCGCAATAAATATATCAATGGTTCTCACCTAGTTTTACATGGTGACAATAAATTCGTAGTACAGATATTATTTACCTAAATCCCACCCTAAGGGCGTTATATAAAATTAAATGTCAAGTACATTTAATCTGGTTTTTACGGGTATAAAAGTGTTATGCAACGAAAATTGAAAAATTTCAGACATTGATGAATACCCTACTAACACACAGTTACAGCCTAATTTAAAGAAAGAGCATTCGCTTTACATACATGCCGCTCTTAAACTTGTTCTTTCTTTATTTTACAGATATTACTTTGCTACTTGCGTCTGGTTAGATCATTCATTCATCAAGACTGTGGAATTCTATACATTCTTCTGTATCTCATAAGTCATTTAACCTGCTTTAAAGGGATGAGTTTGTTTTCTTTTACAAATAAAGTCCACAGACCCATTTTCTTACTGTCATTATCTTCGGTCTCTCTTGGGGCATAATGCTCAGGTTTCTGAGTAAATGGTCTTTCGCGTTATCTTGCTGAAAATAATGGCGAGTGGGCGAGGTGGGTATTGAGAAGATGATTTATTGCCCCGACGCTAAATTTCCACAACTTAATCATTTTTCAAACATGAAAAATAACTCGAAAGTAAACAATAGGAAACTCCACGGTAACTTGAGATCATTATTCAGTAAATCTAAGCTTCAAAGTCACGTTACTGAAAAGAAATCAACATACAGAAGAAAAACCAAAAAGGAAATAAGCATCTAAGAAAAAAAACTATGGACAACCAGCAAAGAGAGAGAGAGAGAGAGAGAGAGAGAGAGAGATTATTATCACGAAATATCGTCACTGTACCTATATTCGACACCAGAAAGAGATTGATTGATTGCTTTATGGTTACTAAAGCTGACGTCTCAACAACCGGAGAGAGAGAGAGAGAGAGAGAGAGAGAGAGAGAGAGAGAGAGAGAGATTATTGCAAAGAAATGCCAACGCTACCCCAACAATCATCGACACCGGGAGAGAGAGAGAGAGAGAGAGAGAGAGAGAGAGAGAGAGAGAGAGAGATCATTACAAAGAAATGCCATCACACCCTACCTAACAAATCATCGGGGACACCCGGAAGAGAGAGGGGAGAGAGAGAGAGAGAGAGAGAGAGAGAGAGAGAGATCAAAGCGTGGCCAAAATGCTCCCACTTGGCAAGTAAATTACCTCTAAAGTTAAAGAAAATGAGATTGAATCTTAGGAAACACGAGGAAGGCTCCTCCTCCTCCTCCTCTCTATTCCTATGGCAAAATCATCTCCTGAGAAGGAGACATTACACGCATTTTATGGTGATGGGACACGTCCTATTTTCCATTTCCATCTCCAGTCTCTCTCTCTCTCTCTCTCTTTCTCTCTCTCTCTCTCTCTCTCAGAAATGTGATAACATTCCCAACATTAAAAGTATTCTAAGCTGTGAACTCTCTCTCTCTCTCTCTCTCTCTCTCTCTCTCTCTCTCTCTCTCTCTCTCTCCGGTGTGGATGGTTATAGATATAGTGATGGTATTTCATAGTAATAATACAATTTCTCTCTCTCTCTCTCTCTCTCTCTCTCTCTCTTTCTCTCTCTCTCTCTCTCCGATGTGGATGGTTATAGATATAATGATGGTATTTTATAATAATAATACAATATCTCTCTCTCTCTCTCTCTCTCTCTCTCTCTCTCTCTCTCATATATAATAATAGACTGCCCAAAGTTGCCCAGGCTGGCTATTTACCATAAGTGACTTGGATTTTTTTTCTCAAATGAAGGCATATTACATTTAATAAACAACAACTGAGATTCTCGTGAAAAGTGATTTGCAATGAAGAGAAACTTGCAGAAATGGAATGGTTTTCCATTACGTTTATAGCAGTTCTAAATTTTATGTACTGCGTTACAGTGATACGATCACTGCAAAATTATAATTCCTGATGCAATTGTGTAAACGACCTACAGATAATTCATACATATCTAATATGGTCACAGGGTTAAGTAAACAGCTAAACAGTTTCATTTCTTCAGTCATAGTTTCTTTTTTAGCTTCAATAGCATGTCACTCTCTGAACCATGCTACTAACGTTCTTCATTTTAGGATTTTCTCCTATATTTTCACCGATTCTCGCTCTCTCTGTGTTTGATTTTATTAGAGAACATCATGCTCTCTCTCTCTCTCTCTCTCTCTCTCTCTCTCTCTCTCTCTCTCTCTCTCTCCTTTTTTATCGCATGTATAGGTGGCATAAGAAATATTTGAAATGCGAGGATATCCATGATTCATTTGGACTGGCTCCCACTGAAAATGCCTAATCCTCATCAAATTGAATAAAAGGAGTATCTGTCATAGTTCTCAATCAATTAATGGTACCTCACTCCGTCTCAATGTCCAAAAAGTCTCCCTCTAAGAATATTATGAAGTCAGCGGACACGGTCTTTCTGATAGCATGGATGTAGATGCCTAACTGGGAGCTTCAAAATCATCGAATCGAATGTTTGTCCCTGGAAATATAGCGCTTATAAGCTTAGATGCAGTGTAACAAATTCGTCATTAAAAGTTTCAAGAATACTGTTGGTTACTTTACCAATGGATAGGTGCGGCAGCTTTGAAACCTTATTATCATTATTATTATTATTAAACATGACATTTAGACGTGAGGTAAAGGAAGAATATACTTAATTATATATTTACACTTACTATATATGATCGAGGAGGCAAATTACAATGGCGAGTCCAAACATGGAATTCACTGTCCACAGACTACTGGCTGTTACAGAGTATTAATCTTAGTAGAAAATGCGCTACTATAAAAGTAATTTTTGGTCACTCTCCTACATCTGGATCCAAGATACTTGTTTACACGTGTTTTGTTTGGAAACTTGAAACTTCTGAAACTACTGTTTGTCAAATGATTCATTTCAGAATAAGTCATTCTGTACGACAGATGAAACAATTTCAACTAAAATATTATATTACGAAACCTTTAAAAATATGTTTGTTTGTTTGTTTGTATGATGTTTTTACGTTGCATGGAACCAGTGGTTATTCAGCAACGGGACCAACGGCTTTACGGGACTTCCGAACCACGTCGAGAGTGAACTTCTATCACCAGAAATTCACATCTCTGATCCCTCAATGGAATGGTAGAGAATCTAACTCGCGGCCACCGAGGTGGCAGGTAAAGACCATACCAACCACGCCACTGAGGCGCTTTTTATAAATATGAATTATGGAAGAGATTTCCTCAAGTCGAGTATGAAAAATATACAACACTCGTGTTTCTCTCTGAAAGATGTCAGATACTAATCACTACTGACTTCACGACAACCGTGAATTAGGGATGAACATAAAGGCAAATAACTTCCTGCTGGTCGCAATAAGAGCCGAGACCTTCACAGACTGATCTCACTTTCGCAGCTTCCTCCTTCGGAAGCCTCCATCACTCCACTCCAGATCAAATCGTCTCTTCTCCAGTCAGTTTTTATGGGCTTTAAACATCGTTTTGTGACCTCGTAAAACAACACCTGTTACGATGGTTTCCCTCGGCAGGAGTCAGCAAAATCAAATTAATTAGGAGACAACCACTTTCTGCAACGGTCAAATCTCATTTGAGAAGGATTTAACGATTGAACTGAAGACAATGATCATTCTTGAAATACCTAAAGCGATTTTTAACAAAAGGCCACGAACTAGGATTTGTAACAAAAGGGCAGCAAGTATGATTTCTAAAAAAAAGGCCATGGAATATGCTTTTCAACAGAGGGCCATGAAATATGCTATCTAAAAAAGGCCCATGAAATATGTTTTTCAACAAAGGGCCGTGAAATATATTGTCTATAAAAGACATGAAATATACTTTCTATAAAAAGGGCCATGAAATATGATTTTCAACATAGGCCCAAAAAATATACTTTCTAAAAACGGCCATGAAATATGCTTTTCAACAAAGGGCCATGAAATATACTTTCTAAAAAAAGGCCACGAAATATACTTTCTAAAAAAACGCCATTAAATATCTTTTCACAAAGGGCTGAAAATATTTTCTCAAAAAAAACAAAAAAAGCCATGAAATATGCTTTTCAACAAAGTGCCATGAAACATGGTTTATAACAAAAGGCCATGAAATATTCCTTTTTGCAAAAGGCCATGAAATATACAACCGGCAAATAAACGCAAAATGTTTTAATGCAGATATTAAAACAATAAATAAAACAAGCGAATAACAGCCGACGACAAAAAGCCCTAAGTCATGAAACACACTGTACTGACAAATAAGAAAACCAACGCGAGGAAACATAGAACTAATGATCAATGAATCGTAATAAGAGCAGAAATTGGCGCAACAAAAACGCGCGAAGAGAAGAGAGAGAGAGAGAAAAAAAAAAAAAAGGCGCGCGCGGGAAGGCCAAGGGGAAGGGTGACTCTTGGCCCTCTGGCGATCTATCATGGCATGTGAGAGGCTAACACACGGCTATTGTTTCACCGACAACCACCATCTATCTTGCCGCTAAAATAAATCTCTTTTGGTTGATTTTTTCCATTTTTGCCATCTTGAAGTTCGGAAGTGGAAGCATATAGATTTTCAGGAGCGTGGTCACAGCATTTACTTTTTATTGTATAAATGTGCTGTATTGAACGTGTACCTCAAGTCGAATGGAACAATCGTAATATTAAAAAATTAATTTTTCATTATGCTCATACAACCGAATAAATGGGCGCGCGCACACACATACCTATAACACACACAGACACATATACATATGCGCACATACACGCACACACACAACGCGCGCGCACACACACACACACATATATAAAATATATTATATATATATATATATATTATATATATATTACACATATATATATTATATGGTACATAAGTACATGTATGTATTGTTATGTTATAATGAAAAAAAAACATGCTAACTGCACGCACAAGTATAGAGATAGCTTAGCATTTGTTATTCGTAAATATAGGGCCGCGCAATATCAAACGAGATGGTTATCCAAACTGATCAAAAATGGCCTGTATTGGGATTGAAAATGACTAGCATTTTATAACAATAACATTTGAGATTCATGCATTGAACGTAACCACAGCGCTTCATGCCAATACCTTTCATGGAATGATATCACGGCTGTACTACGTCATGCCTACGCTGATTACTTCTGGTGGGCGCCGGAATATTGTAATGTTTGTTTCTGATGACAAATTCAAATGACTCCACCTCGTGGCAGATGGCGTTCCAATAAATTGTCTCGCGTATTTGTCGGGCGGTAAATAGCGACGGTTTCATTATTCTTGTTGTGGTTTATACGACATGTCTGTGCTATGTTACTCATTGTTGCTCATTTGATTCTATTGTTATTTTCTTACTTATATTTGGGAGGTGTGGATTTACCGTTGTATGGCAGTATATTACGTACATACATACTACATACGTACATACATACACACATACATATATATATATATATATCTATATATATATATATATATATATATATATATATATATATATATATATATATATAGGTATATCATTGTAAAAGAAGTGCAAGGCGTGATGGCTTCATGTATCAATCAGCAGGTTGTGTGTGTGTGTGTGTGTGTTTATATATATTTCTGAACAGAGCTCTTATAACTACAATATATCATAACCCGACCCCCACCCGTCCCCCTTTACCCTACAATTGTACTGCGCTACTAAACACCACAAAATTCATTTACGCATCATTTTCTCATAATGTTACATTAAAGAAAACTATTTAAAACAAGTTTATTGTCACCGAAAATTAGGAAAATAAAAAAATTGTTTAGGATTCATAGATATATCATTACGTTATTGACTTCTGCAATCCAATCGGGAACACTGCCAATCACACAAGGCCTCTAAAGGCTAATTTGCAACTTCAGAGCATTGCTCTTTATGATCATGCAGCTATAGTAGTAGATTCACATCAACCGTGCATGTGATGTCTAGTCCCGTCTCTTGCGACGCTCCTGATTGGCTATTGATAAGCCAATCACAGGGCTGGAAATTCTCAGTCTCGAGAGAGAGTTCACGTAAGCAGGATGTATGTTCCGCCTCTCCTTTCAAAAGTATCCCTCAGGAGAGGTCGGAACACAG
>NC_087220.1:40882895-40885395 GCF_015104395.2 Macrobrachium nipponense | reverse complement strand
CTTTTCTTTCCCAGGAGAAGATCCTGATGGTTTCTTCCTTTGTATTTTAAAAAGGTTTCTAATGCGTTGTCTCCAAAGAAGACTTTATTCTTTGTGGATGAGCGCAACTTGGCAATGCAGTGCCTGTTCCAAAGAATGGCATATGTTCCGACTGCAGTAACTATAGGGCAAACCTCTATTCTCTCTGTGCTCTCCAAAGTTGCTACAAAAGTAGTTTTTAAGCCCTTATATGTATGTTGAATCTAAAGGACTGCTAGCAGATAGTCAATATGCATATGGGAAGCAGTTAGGTACCTGTGATGCTCTCCTAGACTTGACATGCCATTTGCAAAGGGTTTTGAACGGAGAGTAATTGAAATAGTGCTGATGTCGATTTTGTAAATCACAAGACACTTTTTGATAAACTTCAGGTTCTTTGAGTGGGTGGATAAAATCTAGGATTACTTCAAGACTTCATTAGAGGTAGGCAGTAATGAGTTGCTGTGGACGGGATCTTGAGTGAACCAATACCTATCGTGTCTGGAGTTCCACAGGGCAGTGTTCTTGGTCCACTGTTATTTTTAGTGTATACAAGTGATGTGGTTGTTGGCCTGGAAAACAAGATTGTTCAGTATGCCGATGATACAACACTTGTGGGTGTAGTAAAGTCTCCACTTATGAGAAATGAAGCTGCCCTCAGCCTCAACCGGGGCATGGATGGACCGGATCAGTTAATGGTGTAGTCGGTGGGGTATGACGATGAACTCCAGTAAAACGAAAATACTAATGATCAGCAGATTTCGTGCAGATTCGCCACGCCATCCTCCCCTTCACGTAGATTGATCTTTGCTGAATGAGTCAGAAGCTTTAACTATCAGAGGTGCAACTCTAGACTCACACTTAACTTTTGAGAAACATCTCATGAAAGTTCCAGAAAATGCCGCACGTAAGTTCGGTAAAGTACTTAAGGCCTCATATATAACCTGTACCCTATATTAGGTCATTTGCACCTCCTGAAATGGAATGCTGTTCTTCGGTGTGGATGTCTGCTGCTGACGGACATTCATCTCTTTTAGATAGAGTGGTTCATGGTTGTAGGTTTCTGTTTCCTTAAAGTAGCAATTACAACTTGGGCTCTTGATTGTAACTATCTCATAAATTGTATTTCAATAAAGTTCTTTCATATTTACATCTGATTCCTGGTCCTTTTTATCTGCCTAGAGCAACCAGATTCTCTGAACAGCAGCACCACTATGCAGTCGATGTGCCTCGCTGTCGAACTTCTCAGTTCCAGAGGTCCTTTGTTCCTCACACCGTTGGACTGGAACAGCCTCCCAGAGGATGTCGTGTAATTGGAGCTTCAGAAGTTCAGGCGATAATGCAATACATTACAGTAATAACCTCATACTATTTCCTTGCTTTTTGTTAGATTTTTATCGATTTATCTATTTATTAATTTTTCTCTTTTAATAAGGGGCATGTCTTATTTTGTATTTCCCTTTGCTTCCCCTGACTTCTTCCTAATGAACACCATATTCTGTGGGCTTGTTCCATATGAGTAGGTTTCATCGACTGAATAATCATAAAAAATAATTCCATTAATTGCTATCTCTTCTTTGCTTTACAGTATTCCTAATCCGGTAAAATCTAAAACAAAGGCCTTTATAATGTCAACATTACAATACAACTTTTATAATGTTAACATTACAATACAACTATTATAATGTTAACATCACAATACAACTTTTACAATGAAAATTCTTCGTAATGAACAAATGAACCTGATACCGACAAAAACACTTGAATATAATTATAAAAACCATTTGTTATCAAAAAGAATATACACAGTTCAAAGTTTCTGAATAATAAGATATTTAAAACATAAGTAATAAAGGAGCTGTTTAAAATGATTGATTAATAGCATTTTACATAATCAACACTTACAACATCGAAATATTTAGAAAAGAGAACTCTTCAAATCCTCCAAAATCAGAGAGAGAGAGAGAGAGAGAGAGAGAGAGAGAGAGAGACCCTCCCTCCCATGTCCCTGGCAACGGTGGTCCGTGCGACCTTTTGAGTGAGATATAGTGACAGTGATAGTGAAAAATCGAGGCTGGGCTTCAAAGGTGGGTTTAGGAGACCTTAGAGGAGTCTCCAGGCCGACTAATTGAAAGGACTCGTTTCCCGACGACTGACACAGCCACCACTCAGCCACGCGGTGATTGCCTGTCAAGGGAACGCCCATAGAGAGAGAGAGAGAGAGAGAGAGAGAGAGAGAGAGAGAGAGAGAGAGAGAGCGAATGTTATAAAGAGAGAGGTTCAAGTCTGAAGGAATATGAAAACAAATGATTCTTGAGAGAGAGAGAGAGAGAGAGATTTTGTTGTGAAGAGAGAAGTTCAAGTCTGAAGGAATATGGAAAAAGATTATTCTTGACAGAGAGAGAGAGAGAGAGAGAGAGAGAATTTGTTTGTTGTAAAGAGAGAAGTTCCAATCTGAAGGAATATGAAAAAAAGATTATTC
>NC_087220.1:40847895-40867895 GCF_015104395.2 Macrobrachium nipponense | reverse complement strand
CTATGAAACTCTCAGCCAGGTCCCACGAGACTCTCCGCCACTGTCCGGTGATGGCCTGTCCTATATCGTTGCCAGACACACGATTATGGTTAAATTTAACCTTAAATAAAATAAAAGTTACTAAAAATAAAGGACTGCAATTTGGGATGTTTGATGATTGAAGAGTGGATAATCAACAAACCAATTAGCAGCCCAATAGCCTCCGTAGTTGTTAAGATCTAAGGGCGGACAAAAAAAAGTGCGGACGGATAGACAAATAGCCATCTGAATAGTTTTTCTTTAAAAGAAAAATAAACCACTAAATTCGACAATCAAACTGACATACTCCTGCCACCAAAATGTTCCTTTTCTAGAGGGGAAAATCGGTTTGGCATAGAAGCCATGAAAAGTCAAATCAAACTCATATATTCATTTCTTCTCTTTTCATAGTCATGATATAAAAATAGGGGTTCTAACAGGTTTATTTCTTAGGGCAATGAGAACGTGTGACCCTTGCAAGATAGAGCAAGAAATAAATTACATCGATAAAAGCTTCGATGCATTAGCATACCCGGAATGGTTCAGAAAAAGGGCACTCACCAAAGCTAGAAAAATATTTTACAGAGCGAATGTAGAGAGTACATGGAATAAAGAAAACAAGAAAATAGTTGCCCTCCCTTTTATGCCTAAAATGAAACAAATCACTTCAAAAATGAAAGAAAGTCAATATAAAATTTGTATATACCTTTGATAATACCTTAAAAAAAATACCAAAGTATGTAAAAATAAATTGGAAGGAGAAGACAGTAATACAGATGATGTAGCGGGGGTATACATAATCAATTGCAATAATTGTGGAGACAGATATGTGGGGGAATCAGGTAGGGGAATAAGGACTAGAGTCCAAGAACATAGAAGGGCAGTACAGCTTAACTCTCAGGGGAGTGCTATAGCTAGACATTGTTGGGAAAATGACCATAGGATGGATTTCAAAAACAGTAGGCTTATATACAAAAGCAACAAAATTAGTCACAGGAGGGTAGTAGAAGGTGCGCTTATCAGAGAGATCAAAGTAATTGAAGGAAACAAAGGTTTTACCTCAGAAGATCCCATAAGCCGAGCTTTGATATTAAAAGAAGCTAAGATTGACTGCTGACCTGGAGATTAGGTTTCCTGCCCAACAGACTTACGGTGACCACACCCTTACCACAAGGGTGAATCCCAATAATAACAAAATCAACCATCTGATGTTCATGGACGACATCAAGCTGTATGGTAAGAGCATCAAGGAAATAGATACCCTAATCCAGACTGTAAGGATTGTATCTGGGGACATCAGAATGGAGTTTGGAATAGAAAAATGCGCCTTAGTCAACATACAAAAAGGCAAAGTAAACGAGAACTGAAGGGATAAATTGCTACCAGATGGGAGCAACATCAAACACATAGATGAGACAGGATACAAATACCTGGGAATAATGGAAGGAGGAGATATAAAACACCAAGAGATGAAGGACACGATCAGGAAAGAATATATGCAGAGACTCAAGGCGATACTCAAGTCAAAACTCATGGAGGAAATATGATAAAAGCCTAAACCACATGGGCAGTGCCAGTAATCAGATACAGCGCAGGAATAGTGGAATGGACGAAGCAGAACTCCGCAGCATAGATCAGAAAACAAGGAAAAAATGACAATACACAAAGCACTACACCCAAGAGCAAATACGGACAGACTATACATAACACGAAAGGAAGGAGGGAGAGGACTACTAAGTATAGAGGACTGCGTCAACATTGAAAACAGAGCACTGGGGCAATATCTGAAAACCAGTGAAGACGAGTGGCTAAAGAGTGCATGGGAGAAGGACTAATAAAAGTAGACGAAGACCCAGAAAATATAGAGACAGGAGAAAGAAAGACAGAGAGAACAGAGGACTGGCACAACAAACCAATGCACGGACAATACATGAGACAGACTAAAGAACTAGCAGCGATGACAATTGGCAACTGGCTACAGAGGGAGAGCTAAAGAAGGAAACTGAAGGAATGATAACAGCGGCACAAGATCAGGCCCTAAGAACAGATATGTTCAAAGTACGATAGACGGAAATAACATCTCTCCCATATGTAGGAAGTGCAATACGAAAAATGAAACCATAAACCACATAGCAAGTGAATGCCGGCACTTGCACAGAACCAGTACAAAAAGAGGCATGATTCAGTGGCAAAAGCCCTCCACTGGAGCCTGTGCAAGAAACATCAGCTACCTTGCAGTAATAAGTGGTACGAGCACCAACCTGAGGGAGTGATAGAAAACGATCAGGCAAAGATCCTCTGGGACTATGGTATCAGAACGGATAGGGTGATACGTGCCAAATAGACCAGACGTGACGTTGATTGACAAAATCAAGAAGAAAGTATCACTCATTGATGTCGCAATACCATGGGACACGAGAGTTGAAGAGAAAGAGAGGGAAAAAATGGATAAGTATCAAGATCTGAAAATAGAAATAAAGAAGGATATGGGATATGCCAGTGGAAATCGTACCCATAATCATAGGAGCACTAGGCCCCCCCCCCCCCCCCCCGATCCCAAGATCCCTGAAAAGGAATCTAGAAAAACTAGAGGCTGAAGTAGCTCCAGGTCTCATGCAGAAGTGTGTGATCCTAGAAACGGCACACATAGTAAGAAAAGTGATGGACTCCCTAAGGAGGCAGGATGCAACCCGGAACCCCACACTATAAATACCACCCAGTCGAATTAGAGGACTGTGATAGAGCAAAAAAAAAAAAAAAAAAAAAAAAAAAAAAAATTATTATTATTATTATTATTATTATTATTATTATTATTATTATTAGTAGTAGTAGTAGTAGTAGTAGTAGTAGTTGTTGTTGTTGTTGTTGTTGTTGTTGTATCTTAGATATGCCATTGCCTCCCCAAGATGTTAACGATCAATTATTATCATTGAACAAAAATCAATAATCAGGCGACTTCCACTGACGTTGCTGAAGGTCACGTGTTATCTATATATATCTTCGAAAAGAATGAAAAACTTCAGTTTTAAACAGAAGAGTGCCATTTGTCAGTCCCCGAGGGACCTATTTTATTGTCTTATTCTCGTACATGATCATAAAAAAAGTGACTTTCTCGGAGGTACCTACTTGTCTCCAAGGAAGATGTAGTAAGAATTAAATATAAAACATAAACACTGGATGAAAAAGAAAACGGGAAAAATACATCGTTAGCTGCTTCACCCAAAGGAACTCCATCCATGCCAAAATGATAATAGTAAAAAAATCTACTATACCTCCATTCAAGCACAAATATTAAAGAAAAATGCACAAAAGACGAGAAAGCCTGACGGAACGCGGAAGGTCGAACTTCAAACGGAGAATCGAGGAGAAGGACGTCATAAAAAAATTGCGGCCGAAAGATGTCAAGTCGCCAAGGGGAGATAAATCACAATTCCCGGCCTCGTTAAGGAGTTCTAATGGGGCTTCTAAATCAATGGAGACAATGCACTCTGGGTGCGACGCGAGGATCTATCCGAAGGAGGAGTTCGAAGGAGAGAGAGAGAAAAGAGATATCAGAGGTCACGTGTCCTTGGGTGGCCGTGACAGCATTTCTCGCCAGACGTCCAAGTCACATTTTTAAGAAGAATAAGAAGAGCTAATGGCCTTTGTTGGCGTTAAAGTAAACACGTGTGGCACGAGGTCCCCCAGTCAGCTTTTTTTTCTTTCTTTTTCTTTTTGCATTAAAGTCGGACTCTCTTGTCTTGTGTTATTTCCGATATGGTATTCATCCAGGTAGCCTTGTCATTATGCGCTTTGCGCATTGTTTTTATGTTTTTATTTTTCATTTTTAGCATTATTCAAGGACTTCTGTTATTTAATTTTTTATACGTATTACGCTAACCTACTTTGTGGAAGATTGCAGGGCAAAACAGTAGGGAGAATTCAGATGAAAAGGTTAAATTATTATTAACACTTTTATACCTGAAATTGACACTTATATCGTATTTTGACGTAGGTCACGTGACATAGTCCATATTTCATTCTCCATAATAGCTATAAGAAACTTTGATCAAATCTAGCTTGCATCATCTAGCACATAAGCTACTAAATGACAATTATTAGATTGATGTCAGTCTGCATACAATTTAAGAGGTGGTGGGGAGTCATGTTTGTGAAACTTTCTATGATTTTGAACATTTTTGTCTGAATATTTAAATAGAGTAATTTAAGGAGTAAAATAACGAAAACATTTATCTGTAACAGGGAGTTAAGTCACTCATAATCGTGTCATCACAGAAGCATAATCCAGTTTGAAATAAGGTAAAAGGAGTACATGTTCTTTCCTCGAATATACTGCCGTTCTATAAACTGAATTCAAAATAGACTTCATCCACAACAACCACAACACGTGGATAAAAGACATGCCTCGTACAAAACCGAACAAAAGATAACGAATCTACCTTAAAATCTTTTCTATTCATACAATGATACACACACAATAGATATAAGTCCGGCCCGTAGCCCGGGGCAAGATTACGACCCGAATCGGGCCAGTCAATAAAATCCGAAGTAATTATTGTCCCTCGGCAGTGACAGACTTCCCTTTCCTTCATAAGAGATCCATAACCGGATCAGCACCCAGCAGAAGCGACGGATCGACTCTCCACAGGAGGGAAGGTTACATGAAAATTTGGGAAAACTGAAGCAGAAAGAGCATTCCAAAGATATAGACCTACTTCTACCTTGAAAATCTCTCTCCTTATTGTACGTATGTATATTAATATATATATATATATATATATATATGTATGTATATATGTAATATATATATATATATATGTGTGTGTGTATATGTATATATATATATATATATATATATATATATATATATCTATATATATATATATAATATATATATATATATATATATATATACGTGTGTGTGTGTGTGCATCACATTTATAGTTGAACTAAGAATGCGGCAGTAATCGTCCCCTTGTATTTTCTCTGTGACAACTGTTCAGGAATTCATACATACACACATACAAACACACCCATCCACCTACACATACATACTATACACACATACATTTATATAGGTGAACTACCACTTAGTACACTTTAAAGCTTATGTGCCTTTCCTACCCAAGTAAAATATGACACGACATCCCACCTTTACTTACTAGACTAATTGTTAGTAAAATATTTACCAGGCAGCATGACAAGCAGACACTCAGGAGAATGAAAAGCAAACAAAAGCGTTAAGGTTGTCTTGTTATTTTAAGATAAGATGTACAGACAAGTGATGGGCGGGCGGGTGTGCATATATACAAAGGAAGGCATAAATTGCAAATATGCAGAATTTTAAATATTTAATAATGCTTTAGATGAATTGATAACAATAATATGAGGATGAACAATAAGAGAATGAATGTAAACTTGAAGATACCCTGTAACAATTCACGGCTACATGAAAGACTCAGTACATATTTCATATAAATAAAATAAAGATTAATCTAAAAGGATAAATTTTTTATACTTTTTTACGTATTTCGGAAACTTAGCGACAGCTAACAAGCAAAATAACGAACACTATTAAAAAATATGAAGTCCAAATTGCTATAAATTTTTGCATGACCAGTCTCAGAGAACTCCTATCATAATAATTATAATTATGATAATATAAATGGCAATTACGATAAAAAACATATAAAACATACACACACAAATAGGACATATATGTGCAATCAACTTACTCCCCTGATGCTGCAACCAAGTTCCGCAATTATAATGCAGGCGGCCCGAAACCACCTTGATGAATTAAACATGTCCCTCGTCAGGAGGAGAGAAAGAACTCGAACAAGTCTCAGACAAGTATCAAACGGCTCTCCCTCGAGGGGAGCATCCGTCATAGTCGAGACTATTTCGCTGATAATCTGGGCCCCATCTGCTCTGGAGTAATGCAACGTTTATCAACCTTCGAGTTCGGCAGAGTCGTTTGGAGACTGTTAGGACTACAAACGTTTCTGAGTAATGTGATTTAGGAACGTGTCAAATTGTTTCAATCATATATGGAATAGAGATGTCACAATTTCTAGGTGTTCCATATGTCACAATCATATATGGATATATATTCTGCAACGTCGATGTGTTTCAGACTTACAAAAGTTTGGGGGAGCCGCCATTATGCAACACTGCGATTAATTACGTTTACAAACGTTGCCAATTTTACGCTGTTGCTTCGGGTAAAATGATTCCGGAGAGGAACGTTGCAAATTCTACAATTTAAAGCAAAGTACAGTTCTAAGAACAACATCCTTCAGAATTACTACAATTTCGGGGGATTTTAACCGCTGCTACTGTAAAAGTTTCGTAATGACAACATTTCTCTCTGCATAAAAGGACTACAATTGCCATGATTACGTTCGACTCAAACCGCTACAATGTAGTTATTGCTACTAATGTTTCGAGATATTATGCCTTCGTCTGAATAAAAACGTCTCACACGTTTAACATCACAAACGTTTCAAAATGTCAAGCTGGAAAGCTTGTTAAAATTATATATACATTTCACTGTTATGATTTAAAAGGCTAATAAACTTCAGATTCCTTAAAACTTATGCAATTTTTTAGTAAAAGCCATTTTATAATCATAAAATCTTGAGTAAAAACCATCTTTCACATTTCAAACTTTTATTTCCGAGTGTTCGACGATACGCCTACACACGTCCGTTATCTGTATTATACATCCCTGTGAAAAAATAAAATATAAATTCCATGTGAAGGTAATTTATCAAAATAATAAGACACAATGTCTATTCAGACGTTTTCTCTTTGTGTAACTGAAAATGGAAATCATTTCAAATGCATTTTTATTGATGACTATTGACAGCTGGGCATCACGAGTCGTGAATGATTTACACAATGCACTGACGTCAACGCAATAAAGGTTGTTGACGCAAGTGTGTAAATAAAGTTTGAAGAGAAGCAGCGTGTCTTTCGATACAAGCAGTCATGCTAGTTTTCGTCAATATCAATACAAGATGGAGAAAGGAGAACAAATTGGATATTGCAGCTGACTCCGGACCTAAGACATATTGTAACGCTTTACTCGAATTCAGCAAGTTTGTTAAAATTCGAAAATCATTTATTTAGCTTCTTAACAAATCGAAGAGTGAGTTTGAACTTACTACCAGAATCCTGAACTTCGATAAAACTGTAGAACCCGACAGACAAGCACAGTGCCGGCCAATTGTTTAAAGCAAATCTTGAATGTTTTGAAAGCAAACACTGGATCTTACAATTCAGTGTTAAACATCAAGCACATGAAATCGCTTGCTCAAACATTACATAGATTGCAGTTCATGTAATCAGTCATTCGAGTAGTCAACAATGGAACATTTTACAAAATCCAAATATGGATTATAGACTCTTATTAACACTGTCCACCCTTTTGATAATAATAATAATAATAATAATAATAATAATAATAATAATAATAATAATAATAATAATAATAATAATAATAATAATAATAATAATAATAATAGAAGAGACTCTGGGAAAACATATGGAGCAATCCGGTATCACACAACAAAACATGCAACATGGCTCCAGGAAGTCAAGGGAAGAAGAAACAGGGAGAATAAAACAAAGATTGACAGAGATCACGACAGACACAGTCAGACACCAACTAAAGAAAATGCCAAACTGGAAAGCCCCAGGTCCCGATGAAGTCCATGGATACTGGCTCAAAAACTTCAAGGCCCTACACCCACGAATAGCAGAACAACTCCAGCATTGTATCTCAGATCACCATGCACCCAAATGGATGACCACAGGAAGGACATCATTAGTACAAAAAGACAAGAGTTAGGGAAATATAGCCAGAAACTACAGGCCTATCACCTGCCTACCAATAATGTGGAAGTTACTGACAGGTATCATCAGTGAAAGGCTATACAACTACCTAGAGGAGACAAGCACCATCCCCCACCAACAGAAAGGCTGCAGAAGGAAGTGTAGGGGCACAAAAGACCAGCTCCTCATAGACAAAATGGTAATGAAGAACAGCAGGAGAAGGAAAACCAACCTAAACATGGCATGGATAGACTATAAGAAAGCCTTCGACATGATACCACACACATGGCTAATAGAATGCCTGAAAATATATGGGGCAGAGGAAAACACCATCAGCTTCCTCAAAAATACAATGCGCAACTGGAATACAATACTTACAAGCTCTGGAATAAGACTAGCAGAGATAAATATCAGGAGAGGGATCTTCCAGGGCGATTCACTGTCCCCACTACTCTTCGTAGTAGCCATGATTCCCATGACAAAAGTACTACAGAAGATGGGTGCCAGGCACCAACTCAAGAAAAGTGGCAACAGAATCAACCATCTGATGTTCATGGACGACATCAAGCTGTATGGTAAGAGCATCAAGGAAATAGATACCCTAATCCAGACTGTGAGGATTGTATCTGGGGACATCAGGATGGAGTTTGGAATAGAAAAATGCGCCTTAGTCCACATACAAAAAGGCAAGGTAACGAGAACTGAAGGGATAAAGCTACCAGATCGGAGCAACATCAAACGCATAGATGAGACTGGATACAAATACCTGGGAATAATGGAAGGAGGGGATATAAAACACCAAGAGATGAAGGACATGATCAGGAAAGAATATATGCAGAGACTCAAGGCGATACTCCAGTCATAAACACATGAGCAGTGCCGGTAATCAGATACAGCGCAGGTATAGTGGAATGGACGAAGGCAGAACTTCGCAGCATAGACCAGAAAACCAGGAAACATATGACAATACACAAAGCACTACACCCAAGAGTAAATACGGACAGACTATACATAACACGAAAGGAAGGAGGGAGAGGACTACTAAGCATAGAGGACTGCGTCAACATCGAGAACAGAGCACTGGGGCAATATCTGAAAACCAGTGAAGACGAGTGGCTAAAGAGTGCATGGGAAGAAGGACTGATAAAAGTAGACGAAGACCCAGAAATATACAGAGACAGGAGAATGGCAAACAGAACAGAGGACTGGCACAACAAACCAATGCACGGACAATACATGCGACAGACTAAAGAACTAGCCAGCGATGACACATGTCTATGGCTACAGAGGGGAGAGCTCAAGAAGGAAACTGAAGGAATGATAACAGCGGCACAAGATCAGGCCCTAAGAACCAGATATGTTCAAAGAACGATACACGGAAATAACATCTCTCCCATATGTAGGAAGTGCAATACGAAAAATGAAACCATAAACCACATAGCAAGCGAATGCCCGGCACTTGCACAGAACCAGTACAAAAAGAGGCATGATTCAGTGGCAAAAGCCATCCACTGGAGCCTCTGCAAGAAACATCAGCTACCTTGCAGTATTAAGTGGTACGAGCACAAACCTGAGGGAGTGATAGAAAATGATCAGGCAAAGATCCTCTGGGACTATGGTATTAGAACAGATAGGGTGATACGTGCAAATAGACCAGACGTGACGTTGACTGACAAAGTCAAGAAGAAAGTATCACTCATTGCTGTCGCAATACCATGGGACACAAGAGTTGAAGAGAAAGAGAGGGAAAAAATGGATAAGTATCAAGATCTGAAAATAGAAATAAGAAGGATATGGGATATGCCAATGGAAATCGTACCCATAATCATAGGAGCACTAGGCACGATCCCAAGATCCCTGAAAAGGAATCTAGAAAAACTAGAGGCTGAAGTAGCTCCAAGACTCATGCAGAAGAGTGTGATCCTAGAAACGGCGCACATAGTAAGAAAAGTGATGGACTCCAAAGGGGACAGGACGCAACCCGGAACCCCACACTATAAATACCGCCCAGTCGAATTGGAGGACTGTGATAGAGCACAAAAAAAAAAAAAAAAAAAAAAAAAAAAACATATATATATAATATAATAATAATAATAATAATAATAATAATAATAATAATAATAATAATAATAATAAAATTACGTCACAGCATAAACTATGATTTTCAAAAATACTGTGAAATGTGATTCTCTGTCCCCTTGTCTCTCCGAAACAGCCGTTCGTACACAAAACTGTAATACCCTAAACTAATGCTCACACAAACCGACTAAGTAGATACAAATAGCTAAATATAAAATGTATATATATGCACACGTGAATGCCTATACTTCAGGACACAAAGCATGTGGCTACGTATACATAAACATAAGCAAAGGATTACACATACTTAAAACATCATACATATGAATTCATGAGAATGCATATACCTCGAACATAAGCTCGTGGATATTGTAAGCATATGCATGTGGATGCATATACTTACAATATAGCGCCTATGTACAAGAATGCATACTCCTACAACACAAAGCATGTGGATGCACATACATATACACACACAACATATCGAAAACATTTCCAGGAATGTGGAAGAAATACGCCCCTTGAAAAAATCGACACACGTAAGGTGAGCTCATCAACTTTAAAACAGGAAATAAAATACACATAATTCAAAGCGACCACTCGCTATTTCTATTGAAAAACTCACCATTCAGCACACACACCCCCCACCCGCTACACCCTGACCAAACAATCCCCTGAGGCACTAAAAAGAAATCATGAAAATAAATAATTAACAAAACGAGCTCCGTACCGACTGGTCGTCATCGCAGAACGAATGACGTTGGACTGACGCATTCCTAGAGGAAAGTATTTCAAATATTTTATTTTGTAGCAGTGGCGTTTCGGCTTCAGTAGTAGTAGCAGCTGCAGCAGTACAGCAGAAGTAGTGGTAATATTAGTAGAATTTAACAGATTACATTTATAAGGAACAGCCCTAGTGCGCCAAATATTTACCACGTAAGGTTCCAAACATTAGTATTGTTTCTTATATCTTATATTGTTTTTTATGATGATCATAAGGGAAAAAGAGAATATCATAGCACAGACAATGATAACACACAAAAATCAATAAAATAATGATAATGATAAACGAATTAGCAACAGATATCTATGCATATTAAAAGAAATCTTGAGAAATAAAAAAAAATTAAGTTTTCCTAATGGGAATAGTAGTGGAATAATTAAAAGCTGCTGCTTATATTGAATAGGTACTGGATACTGTAGCACTTATCTATGTATGGTATTAGAATTAGCAGCTTCCATAACAGCAACGGTAATAGCAGCAATAACAGCAACTGTGGCTAAAAATGGCAACGACATGAGTTCAAACACCATCCAAACAAAATCATCAATAGATTTCTAAATTCAGACGTTTTTCATGGTTGATAAGCAGCAGTCACCTAAGGGGGATAGTGTCGTCAGTGCACCTCATGCGGTGCACTGTAGGCATCACTGAAGATTCTTTTCAGCGTCCCTCCGGTCCCTAGCTGCAACCCCCTTTCATTTCTTTTACTGTACCTCCGTTCATATTCTCTTTCTTCCATCTTACTTTCCACCCTCTCCTGACAACCGATTCTAGTACACCTGCAAGATTTTCCTCCAGTTACACCTTTCGAACCTTTTTTTACTGCCTATTTCTGTCTCAACGCTGTATGACCTCTTAGGTCACAGCGTTTCGCATTTCGCATAAACTCGACATTCTATTCTATTCTATAAGCATCAGTCAAGATGGCAGAGGCACAAGCAATAAATCTGACTGATCTGATTACCTCAGCCCTCCCACCTCATTACCGGTATCGGAAAGAGAGAGAGAGAGAGAGAGAGAGAGAGAGAGAGAGAGAAGATTCAAAACATCAACCCACTCTGACAGAGCTCCCAGGCACAGAAATTAACACATAAATTACGCAGCTAGAGATAATACAAGCTCTGATTTGACGTATTAATCTCGCTGTCACACACCCCCGCTGCGAGAGAGAGAGAGAGAGAGAGAGAGAGGTGGAAGTGATCGTCGGGATCAACACAGCCATAAATAACTATTAATTGCACTTGGAACACGTCAGACCCAGCCTATAGGCCTAAATGAAGGGTGCGGGAAATCACTTCTGATTCCTCACCCCAGGAAGAAGGAAGAAGTATATTGCCGTTGGCTGGAGGGACTGAGGAGAGAAAGAAAAAAATCTATAGGACCCCGACACGTTCCACTTGGAATTAAGGCTAAGGCTTCTCTTTATCAAAGGACAAGGAGAGAAAGACTTTCATTTCTTTTGGTCTGTATCACCTCCGCTGACAAGGTTACGCGCCGCTCGTGTGTGTGTGTGTGTGTGGAGAATATCTCAAGGATACCTCGGGAACAGTTGAACGAAGTTTCATGGAACTCTGAAATTATTCACTCTGGAACCTAGTTCAAATGATCAGCCTTTGGTGACCATCCATGGAAAATGAACCATGTTACTGACATTCAAACAAACCCATTTTTAATAGTTTAGCAAATCGAAACACAAAGAGGATGAGGACGTGGAAGAAAAGGAGGAGGGGAAAGAAGGGGAGGAGGAGGAGGAGGACGGGGAGGGGATGTTTATACCCAAACTGCTCAGCTGACTTCGTAGCAAGGTGCAATCGTGACTACCTTTGCCTTAAAAGAGTCCGACGGTGGTCAAGTGCTTTCTCAAGCGGGGCCAAGTCTTCCTTCTTCTGTCTTTAACGTTTGCGTCAATACGACCTCAGCCCTCGCACGAATAACAATTGAGCTCATCTCTAAAACTGCGCAATATATAAAACCTTGAACTTGGTAGCCCATATAAATCATTAAAAAATAGCATAATAATAATAAAGTCAATAACTTTTCTTTATAGAAGCTACCATAACTTGTTAAACATCGTAACAACTGCGCTAATATACTTTTCTACATCTGTAAAACATCAGACATGAATATATCCGAATGCATTTATATTTATAGCCATTGCACTGCTTGAATAATCATTAACATTTTATAGCCCGTTAAGTCGTCATTCAGATTAAATGTTCACAAAACCCCAACATAAATATCCAATATTCATCAAACACTAATACATTTCATGGCATGAATATTTGAGTAGCAGAAAAACAATACGAAAAGGGTAGAGTTTCTTTATAAATGCACTTTTGAACTAATATAATAATAATAATAATAGGAAGGCATCAGACTATATTACCCATGTCTTGCTAAATAGGATGGGCTGCATCTTGCGAATTGATTTCGTATTGAGCGTCCTCAATTTCGCTTATAAATCGTTCAAAAAAAGATAAATTAAAAAACGGAAAATGAAAAAAATCATTCTATCTATGGATCGAAATAAAGAAAGTTTTAATAATATTTGATTATACAATAAATTCACTTAAATAATAATAATAATAATAATAATAATAATAATAATAATAATAATAATAATAATAATAATAATAATAAAAAAAAACTTATTCTACTTATGACCCTAAATAATGAAAGTGATTTTAAAATCAATATAGTAAAAACTCAAAAACGAAAAAAAAAAAAAATCATTCTATAATGGCCCGAATAATAATTGAATATACAAGAAATTGATAAAAAAAAAGAGGAACCGCAAAAAAAAAAAAAAAAAAAAAAAGATCCTACCTCGCCCCCATAAAAGAAGGACGACATCAAAGGATGCCGGGGCCCTCGCGTGCAGGCAGATCCTATTTTTGAACAAAAACGCATCAAAGGACTCTGCGCCCAGCAAGAGGACTCAGGTGTCAAGTTAAGTTCCGCTTCAGAATAAGGAATGAGATGTTGCTTTAGTCAAGTGTTTTTTTTATTTTTATTTTTATTTTTAATATATGTTGCTAAAGAAGCAATTCAATGTTTCATAAATATATTAGATATTACAATATATAAATAATCATATTATGTCACAGGTCAAGTGACATATCCAATAAAAAACAGACAAGTTGATAACTGATAGCTGAAATTTCTTTAAAGAATGGATTACCTAAGATAATAAACAAATGAATAAATAAAAGAATTTAGCGAATGTGCAAATAACATACTTTAGACATTAATAAATGAGTTATAGAATAAATTTCGGCTACTAAGACAAGTAAATTATTTGTAATAAAAAATGTAATTAGTGAAAGGCAGAATAAATATTCTAATGACGAAAGGAAAATCATTTGAAATAAAAATTAAATCACCGAAGGTTACTGGAAACTTGACAATACAAAAGTCAAAAGAAAATATAGAAAATTGAATCAAAACGTAAAATAACCTCGAATATAAAAAGGAATCGAGAAAATGTACAAGAATAAACCAAATTAAAATTAAACGGGAAAAATACAGAAAAAAATACAAATATATAAATAACACAAAGAAAAATTGGGAAAAACATAAAGACGAATGAATTAGTATTAAGAACTACAGCATCAAATAAAAACCCCAAAAACAAGACACCTAAAAAAATATAGGAGTAAATTCCTGGAATCTGGGAACTGGAATCTGGGAACTTCACAGGAATGATAACTTTCGATCGGGGGAAGGATTCCAAGGAGAAAGCGATAAATCCCAACTTAATCCTTCAGCTTATCGCCTTGGATTCTTGGAAACTACTGCTTATGGAATCCAAATGGAGTTAATGCTTGGGCTCTCCCGATTTTTGGGAAGAGATTTATATGGGTGAATTCAATTTTTATTCTAATTGATTTTTTTTGTATGGAAAATTTTAGTGATAATTACTAATTTGTAAATGAAAATTAATCCTAAGTTTCTTTTCGTGAATTCAGTCCTATTGAGGAGGGGGATTTTATTGAATTCACAAGATGTTGCTCAAGTGCTGAAGCTTGTGAATCCTAAGGTTTCTGAAAAGATTTCTTAGGAATTTGAATAGTTTTATCGATTACTCGGGGAGTAAACCTAGAAACTAATTTGTTGTTGTTCTTGTTCTTGTTGGGGATTAGGAAAGGTCTATGGAAGAGCCTAGAAAGATCTGAAAAAGGTGTTTCACGTTGAGTTAAAGATACAGGAATTTTAGGATAGGATATTTATGAGTTATTTATTAGAATGAAAATGTAAAAATGCAATAACGGACATGTTCAACGGTACATAAAAGTTATTTCTAATAAAATATACCATATTTTCTTTTAATTTTCGTTGGTGAAGCAACACTATTTGGCCGTAGATTTTTGTATGTTTTAATTTACGTTAAAAGTTTGGAATATAATGTTTACAACTTATGCATGAGGGGGAAATCTTCCACGCATCTCGAGTAAGTTGGAGGTCGGATCACGCCTTGATTTTACTATAATGAATGCTTGTGAACTGTCTACTATTTGGAAGTGTTTTTGTAAATGCAAATGATTTTGATCTTAGTCAAGCTAATGACTGGCCTCTTCATCTAAATATTACAAAGGGAAATACAACTACAGAAATGAACAGATTAACATGAATCAATATAATTCAATGTAATTCATATGAATAAATTTGCTGGAATCGTATAAACGAATAAAAGAATGCACCGGGAATATATTAATAAAAGATTGCATCAGAAATTTATCACTGAATAGTAAATGAATAAAAAATGAATGTGAGATATAATACATTAGGAATATTCGAATGAATAAATGTATGAATATCTCTGGTCATCCGTTTATACCTTCGAGCAATGAGAGAGAGAGAGAGAGAGAGAGAGAGAGAAGACGAGATGAGAGATAGAGAGAGAGAGAGAGAGAGAGAGAGAGAGAGAGAGAGAGAGAGAGAGAGAGAGAGAGAGAGAGAGAGAGCGGCGAAACCTACAAACAAAACAGACCTATCTATCACTTTTCCATAACACATGAAAGAAACCCATTCAGGACAGGTCAATTGCGATGAATTATAAACAGGGTCAACCCTTTATAGATTCGCCACAGAAAAGATATGGACAAAATGGGTTTCTTTATGGAGGCTCCGTAGACCGTAAGCCTTTGAACCTAGATTGTAGGGGCCCCAGGTAAATCGACCCCCCCCCTCTTCTGCATCTCTATCTCCCCCTTTCCCTTCCTCTTCTTCCCCCCGCCCCCGTTCCCCATGTGGGTCAGTTTGATATATAAACGGAACGTGCTTCATCTGGGATTGCCCGATATGAGGACCCATTCGAGATTTGGGCCTCTCAGCCCAGCTGAACGGGGCTCGGGGCGAATGGCTGTTAAAATATACGGAAATTTGTTGGGTAGGATTTTCAGCTTCATATTATTAAAGTGCGAGCCAGGGCAAGCACGCGAAAGCGGACATGCCCTGCCACATAGAAGCGTGTATGTGTATGTGTATGTGTATGTGTATGTGCGTGGAAAGATAGGTAGATACATAGATATATATGAACATTCACAAACAATGATATGTATATATATATAATTATATATATATACATATATATATGTGTGTATATATATATATATATACATACATATATATAAATATAAATATTATATATATATTATAATTATAATTACACACACATATACCACATACAGTACCATCATACCTATATTAAAAGATATATATATATCTACGTATATATATATAATATAGTATATATATAATTATATTATGAATCTTATCACATCACCGTGATTCATATATACGCATTAAGCTACAAATGTCCTTTAACATCTAATACACTTTACCTCGGAACTAATATATTTTAATAATATGTTACCCGAAAGGTTCCTTTTTTTTAGTTGATATGAAATTCGTCGGCTCATAGGCGCGAACCACGGAACCAAGAGTTCAGGAGGTACAGGAAAGCGCTTCAAACCACTAGACTATCACGTGATAGCCTTGTGGGTAAAGAGTTTCACTGTACGTCCTAATTTCTTGGTTCCGTGGTTCGCACCCATGAGCCGACGAATTTCTTATCAACTAAAAAATTCTCCTTCGGTTAACATATATGAAAATCTATTAATTCCGAGGTAGAATGAAGTAGATACTAAAGGACAATTGTAGCGTAATGCGTATGTATGTATGTATGTATGTATACACACACACACACACACACACATATATATTATCTATATAAAGTTTACATTTATATATAATTATACATATATAATAGTATATGATCTATATATTTATATTATACTACCATATATTATATATATATAGATATATAATATATTATATATACTATATATATATTACATAAGATAGATATATACACTATATATATATATATATATCATATATATATATATATATATATATATATATATATACATATATATATATATATATATATATATATATATATATAATAATATATATATATATATGTGTGTGTGTGTGTGTGTGTGTGTGTGCGTGTGAGTGTGTAAATGAAAATAAAACCATCAATATTAAACAGAAAGGAACAATAATGCATTACCGAGAAAGCAGAAACGCACACGATGACGAAAATAAAGAAATGGGGGAAATGAAACTATAAACGAACAGAATACAGACACAAGACAAACCCCGCCAACGAGAAAATCATTGAGTCGAACATAGCAAACCAGCGAACACAGCAAACCAAGCTTTCAGTAGCCTCGCAGCATCAGACGCAGCAGCACCAGCCTCCTGTATATCAAGCAGACGACGTCGAGACAACCACGGGATCATCAAATTCCTCCCTTGACATCTACCCATTAAACCTGCCTACCTACCGTGTCGCCTAAATCAACAGCGGATTCCGCACTCCAAATCCGATTACGCCTCCGAGACCCACCTGCAACGGAAGAGAAAAACAAAATACGTTACTTCAAGGCCGCTGGTGTTTTAGGAGAGAAGTAAATAAATATAGAATACAATGATTTCACCGCTGGTGTTTTAGGGGAGACGTAAATAAATATAGAATACAATGATTTCACTGATGGGCACTAACTCAACAAATGGATGTAATTATAAATTAAAATGAATAATATGACTTCCTTTAATCTAATATCATAACCAGCTCTTTATTATCTACACATTTTTGTACAAAATATTTTGTAACATTTTGCTACGTAAATATTTTTAGAAAATAAAATAATATATTTCCGTAAAATCCGATAAAACTCTACTTGTAGACTTTTCCAACACTACTTCAGAAACATAAATACTTTAAGGATAAACGAACAATGAATCTGAGAGAGAGAGAGAGAGAGATAGACCGAGACGAGAGAGAGAGAGAGAGAGAGAGAGAGAGAGAGAGAGAGAGGAGAGAGAGAGCATGGTAAAGTTGCAATTCCCAAACAAATGATACAGACTCACAAACATCGTGCGTTCTACAAGGAAATTTGAATTACAAATAAAGTACATTTCCATAATTCTCTCAGTTACTTCACAATAATGCAATTCACAAAATTAAAATGCTAGAGTTTCGAAGCTTATGACGTGAGTACATAAAAGTCAAGAAAAAAGATGAAAAGTTAGTCACATTTCCACGTGAATTGATGTCAATATACGTAGTAGCCGAATAATATATAATGCATGCATGTACACATACATACATACATACATATCATATATATATATATATATATATATATATATATATCTATATATATATATATATATATATATATATATATATATATATTACGTGTGTTTATTAAGTACATGCTTATCTTAATTTGTTAAAAGTAATAACATGAGGAATATAGTACACATATGCATAAAAGCCAGAGATAAAATTTATGCGCAATGGTTATTTTATCTAAATAACATCAAGTTAACTAGAGACGGAAGAAGATAATAGGAAAAATATTACGCGGTAAAGAGATGTGCATGAAATGGAATCAGAATAGGTCGCACTCATTAACCGTGACCACTATGCAAATAACAAACAGGCCATTTACCATACATCATTTACAATCGTGCTAAATAACGATGTTATTCAGGTGAATGAATATTTAAAAGCATTTATACAAAAAAAAAAACTCGCCACGAGACGTAAAATAAAAAGACGAAGAGAGAATCCCACGAAATATCGCCGAGACAAGTCATTGTAAACAAGAAGTGAAAAAGAGAAATCCCATAAAACCAAACACTCTCACAAAACACCTACAAAGAGGAAGAAATCTGAATCCATCTCGATCTCCAACAAGCGTAAAACATCTCCAGTTTACTTTTAGGCCCAACGTATGTATTTCACGTAGGCAAATACGATACTAGGAGGCTTTTAAAAGTCGCAGTCGTTTATACGCTGTCGGCTTTGATTGTATTCTGCGACACCTTACAAATGGCGCATTTCTTCTCTGCCTTTTGCACCTCTTTTCCAGAGCAATTGCAAAGATATACAGGTACACAAACACACACAAGGACCTTAAAGGGGTGAACGACATATAAACAAAGTTATCATTCCTGCTTTTATTTTTTTGGTTATTATACTTGAATCAATGACATTTATTGCTAGCATATGGACAGTCGACAATGCAGACAAATCACACACACATACACACACACACACACACACACACACACACACACATATATATATATATATATATATATAATATATATATATATATATATATATATATATATATGACACAATTACTTAAAACAAATCAAGTAAATGGAGAAATATATAAAAATAATAACATAGAGGGGAAAATCGAACCCTTTCAGTATTCTGGTAAGAGCCTTTAATTATAGTTCAGGACATTTCATGCAATTTCCTCCTCCTCTTCCCCATTACTTGCATAATCAGGCCTAATGTACATGGAGTTACTTTTTAATCAGTATATCATTAAATCTGAAGGGTATTGATATAGTTCTGTGAGTACGTATGCATGAGCGAACCTTGGATTTTGTTGTCACTAAAGTCTCTATTGTAAATGTTTTTCAATGCTGTTATTTCATTATTTTTTCGCCTCACCTTTTAAAAGTTATTTTTCTTTTCTCAACAGTAATCTGGCGCATTTCTTAAATTTTCTCTGATAACTTTTTTTTTTTTTTTTTTTTTATAAAATGCAGGGTTCCCTCAAAGTAGACACTTCAGTATTGCCTTCTTTAAAAGTGATTGTGTGTGTGTGTGTGTACACTACTCTAGGACTCTCAATATGAGCTGCCCTGCTCATAAAGATTGCCCTGCTCATAAAGATTG